>NW_007381965.1:0-10105 GCF_000475195.1 Diaphorina citri | reverse complement strand
GTATCTGCATACCTAACAAATTCAGCTCAAGCCACACATTGGGAAATCATAATTATTGATATTTTACTACTGCTATGGTATGCGTGTGCAATGATATCATCGGAATGTTACGCCATCTGAGATGCATTTTTCTATGAATCGCTCGTATCAATAAGCATTACTTTGTATCTGCATACCTAACAAATTCAGCTCAAGCCACACATTGGGAAATCATAATTATTGATATTTTACTACTGCTATGGCATGCGTGTGCAATGATATCATTGGAATGTTACGCCATCTGAGATGCATTTTTCTATGAATCGCTCGTATCAATATCACAATGTGACTAATTTTCATATCGGATATCGGGAAAGTATCTCGTTAGATGACTTGCCACTTGATACCTGTCCAATATTAATCACAGATATAGATAGGTATTCCAACCTATTAGCATCCCATCATCTGATATTTTTTTCAGTGGAGATATTTGGGGTTTGGAATGGGGAGACGAAATTTGGTAACACTTTAAAAGAAAGACTCTTGTGGGGGTTCTATATTTTTTTAGGCAACAAATAAGCTTGGTAATATTTGCGGGGAGATGTGGCAGATTAACCTTCCGCGCCACTTTCCAAGCTAACTAGGCTGGCTTGTAGCTGTCGGCTTTGATTGCTCGCTATTTTAGGGTAAATTCGTACCCTTGTCAGGACACAGTTGGTGAGTTCAAGAGGTGGTTGAAACAACGGAAAAGCGGAGTAAAAGAAGCCCGACAAGGATGCCTCTTACAAACTCTTTTTCATGTCAGAGTTTTTCTCGTTAGCAAATTTAAAGAAGAAAATGAACACGTAAAGACACACTACGTAATCTAGATTAGTGCTACCGTTTTCCCATCCAGGTTAGCATTCTTAGTGCTTCTACTACTGAATCAGGAAACCCGGTCGTCAATCCGTCGCCTATATTATTCATGAGCGGAAAACTCATCCTGTTCATTTATTTATTTATTTAGAGTATTTAAACTCTTTATTGGTTATAATTCAATGTACACAAATACAAGAAGTTACAAATAAAGGGCGAAATTATTGCCCGGGGCAATCTCTACCATTCAACCCTGTGCATACAAAAAGTCACATTGTTATTTGGTGCGAGCTTGTAACTACTTACTTAATTTCCGTTTCCGGAAACACCTTTAAATCTTGAACTTCCAGAAGTTTGCACCTTGAACAGCTCTCTGGTTGGCCTCCTTTAGGTCATCGTGTGTGCAGGTATTCTCCAATTGTTCACAGTTGAGAAGATGTACATACTAGCTTGTACCAAGTATGTACCTATGAGTAATTGTACCTCATCTTATTCATTCATTTATTTTCGTGCCCATCTTGTCACCACTTCCTTAGACTCCAGCCAGGATTGTTACTCATGCCATGTTTAGTCAGCTATGTTGTTACTGAGGTCATAAAAATTCCTGGAATCATTAAGCTTGTGCTGGTGACTCAAAGTGTAGACTGCATTCTTCAAGTGATTGTGTGACGTCAGAGTGTGCTGGAGTTCACTGAATCAGCTGTGCGCCAAATGTACTTGAAACTTGAAACGTGAGGAATTTGTAGTTTTATTTATCCTTTAGAAGATTAGTATGGCTTGTAACTAACTGCAAACGCGGTATGTCGATTGTAGAAGGAATCTGACCAATGAAGTAGACCCATGGTGACTGAAAAATTGAAATAATTATTTAATATTTTACTCATTTTCGATTTACCGGATATTATGATCTCTTGACATTATTGCTTACCATCATATTTTACGTGAGGAATTTGTAGTTTTATTTATCCTTTAGAAGATTAGTATGGCTTGTAACTAACTGCAAACGCGGTATGTCGATTGTAGAAGGGAATTTTTTTTTGCCGGTTGAGTTTATAGCAATAATAAATCTGACCAATGAAGTAGACCCATGGTGACTGAAAAATTGAAAGGGTAATAATTATCTAATATTTTACTCATTTTCCATTTACCGGATACTTGACATTATTGCTTACCATTATTTTTCTTGGATACTTGATTGTTGACTCTCATCCGACTGATCTGTGACATATTTTTTCTTAACTATCTTTCTTTGAAAGGACCATTTTTATTCGTTCTGTGTTCAACGTGCTATAGCTGCTGACTATTATTCTGCACCCCAGCGTATGTGAAGAATCCATACGACGATATAAGGGAGAGGTCTCTTGCGTTAGTTTCCGTTTCCACCCTGTATTTATCCCCTCCAAAAGACAACCCAGTATTACAGGTGTAGGGAAACGGTTTATAATTTTCGCCCCAGACAGAAGGGTTGACTTGCCTAACCCTTTTTTATATTATGCAGGTCTTTTCCTGTGTAAATACTGAAATATTTTTGTTTACATTAAACTTGGGTAATTATAATGATGCTGATTAAGTTGGGACGCACCGCTTGCTTGTTCAATAGGGCGGATTACGATTTTTAGGGGTTTGTTTTCAATGGCTGTTGGCAGTTTCCAACAATTTGCGGCTTTTGCTACCTCTAGAAACAAATTCGGAATCATTGGACTTGGGTAATTATAATGATGCTGATTAAGTTGGGACGCACCGCTTGCTTGTTCAATAGGGCGGATTACGATTTTTAGGGGTTTGTTTCCAATGGCTGTTGGCAGTTTCCAACAATTTGCGGCTTTTGCTATAGAAACAAATTCGGAATCATTGATTGCTTAGTCATTATCATTGGAAACCATTATCTGTCCAAGTCTAGAGGAAGGTCTCTTTCTTATTTTGTTCACCTAGTTCTCTATTCGGCGTTTATACGACCATAGATTTTTCCAATTTATCATCGTAACCGTAATCTTGAGCATTTCGTTAAATTCATGTCTCACTCCAAGTCTAGAGGAAGGTCTCTTTCTTATTTTGTTCACCTAGTTCTCTATTCGGCGTTTATACGACCATAGATTTTTCCAATTTATCGTCGTAACCGTAATCTTGAGCTTCGTTAAATTCATGTCTCAGAGACGAATCCCGACTAAAAAGTTTTGGTTCGAAGCTGCATCACACTTGAAGACACTTTTGGAGTGTTGCACATACTTGTCACAGACACACTCATCGTTATTCACACTTTATCCTGAGAATTGGGTGGAATCCTCGTCATGATTGAAGGGAGAATAAAAAGCTTTAGGGATGCAGCAGACAGGGAGGGAATGGCGAAGAAAATGGGAACGGTACAGAGCGATGTATATTACACTTTTCTGTCTAGACGGAACGGATTTCAAATCGATACAAGTCTTTTCTCTCTGTGCTTCCCCCGCCTCCTTTGTTCTCAACCTCTTTGGAAACCAAGAGAGAAAAAAAGTCACATCATTATGTATTATGTTGAGCAGAAATAAATGGAAAATGGGAACGGTACAGAGCGATGTATATTACACTTTTCTGTCTAGACGGAACGGATTTCAAATCGATACAAGTCTTTTCTCTCTGTCCTTCCCCCGCCTCCTTTGTTCTCAACCTCTTTGGAAACCAAGAGAGAAAAAAGTCGCATCATTATGTATTATGTTGAGCAGAAATAAATGTTAACTTCTCGGGTATGTTTGAACTTTGAGAGTGGTGTTGACTTGACTTTAATTCCTGGGTCTTCATAGTTTATAGACCAGTGGAGTGATGCTGCCTTAACTTTGGTTATTGGGTCTTTATGATGACTGAACTTTGATTCCTGGGTCTTAAATCGTTATTGACTATTGGATTGTTGAAGTGAAGAAGATTCGTGCTAAATATTAGGGTAACTTTTCGTCAGCTTCATGATATAATTTGTTTAAATTTGAAATAAGACCCATAATTTCCGTTCATTTCTGCTATACCGTCTGGTTAATGTACATATAGGATTGTTCCTATAACTATTCTATTGCTACACTAGCTAGAATTTTCTACTTGATTCAACCGTAATAGTATTGACTTCTGGTTGATTTATGCAGAATTATAATTATAGTACCCATAATTTCCGTTCATTTCTGCTATACCGTCTGGTTAATGTACATATAGGATTGTTCCTATAACTATTCTATTGCTACACTAGCTAGAATTTTCTACTTGATTCAACCGTAATAGTATTGACTTCTGGTTGATTTATGCAGAATTATAATTATAGTACCCATAATTTCCGTTCATTTCTGCTATACCGTCTGGTTAATGTACATATAGGATTGTTCCTATAACTATTCTATTGCTACACTAGCTAGAATTTTCTACTTGATTCAACCGTAATAGTATTGACTTCTGGTTGATTTATGCAGAATTATAATTATAGTACCCATAATTTCCGTTCATTTCTGCTATACCGTCTGGTTAATGTACATATAGGATTGTTCCTATAACTATTCTATTGCTACACTAGCTAGAATTTTCTACTTGATTCAACCGTAATAGTATTGACTTCTGGTTGATTTATGCAGAATTATAATTATAGTACCCATAATTTCCGTTCATTTCTGCTATACCGTCTGGTTAATGTACATATAGGATTGTTCCTATAACTATTCTATTGCTACACTAGCTAGAATTTTCTACTTGATTCAACCGTAATAGTATTGACTTCTGGTTGATTTATGCAGAATTATAATTATAGTACCCATAATTTCCGTTCATTTCTGCTATACCGTCTGGTTAATGTACATATAGGATTGTTCCTATAACTATTCTATTGCTACACTAGCTAGAATTTTCTACTTGATTCAACCGTAATAGTATTGACTTCTGGTTGATTTATGCAGAATTATAATTATAGTACCCATAATTTCCGTTCATTTCTGCTATACCGTCTGGTTAATGTACATATAGGATTGTTCCTATAACTATTCTATTGCTACACTAGCTAGAATTTTCTACTTGATTCAACCGTAATAGTATTGACTTCTGGTTGATTTATGCAGAATTATAATTATAGTACCCATAATTTCCGTTCATTTCTGCTATACCGTCTGGTTAATGTACATATAGGATTGTTCCTATAACTATTCTATTGCTACACTAGCTAGAATTTTCTACTTGATTCAACCGTAATAGTATTGACTTCTGGTTGATTTATGCAGAATTATAATTATAGTACCCATAATTTCCGTTCATTTCTGCTATACCGTCTGGTTAATGTACATATAGGATTGTTCCTATAACTATTCTATTGCTACACTAGCTAGAATTTTCTACTTGATTCAACCGTAATAGTATTGACTTCTGGTTGATTTATGCAGAATTATAATTATAGTACCCATAATTTCCGTTCATTTCTGCTATACCGTCTGGTTAATGTACATATAGGATTGTTCCTATAACTATTCTATTGCTACAATAGCTAGAATTTTCTAGTTGATTCAGCCGTAATATTATTGATTTCTGGTTGATTTATGCAGAATTATAATTGTAGTACCCATAATTTCCGTTCATTTCTCCTATACCGTCTGGTTGATTTATGCATAAGATAGTTCTTATAGCAATATGCTATTGCTATAATAGCTAAAATTTCCCAGAATATTCTAATTACATTTACTAATTTATTACTACATGTGGCCATAATCATATTGTTATTTTACCCATATTGCCTTGCAGTTTGGGTTTTACTTCCGTCCGTTTTCATACTTTTACTCTTTATTTTCACTTGAGTGAAAACAAAGTGAAAACATACAAGAAAACGGACGGAAGTAAAATTCAAATACTTGTACAATATAATCGTTGGCCAAATGAGCAACCTAAGAAGAAGAAGAAAACGGACGGAAGTAAAATTCAAATACTTGTACAATATAATCGTTGGCCAAATGAGCAACCTAAGAAGAAGAACAAGAAAACGGACGGAAGTAAAATTCAAATACTTGTACAATATAATCGTTGGCCAAATGAGCAACCTAAGAAGAAGAAGAAAACGGACGGAAGTAAAATTCAAATACTTGTACAATATAATCGTTGGCCAAATGAGCAACCTAAGAAGAAGAAAAAAAAAAAAAGAAACAAGAGAGGTTATTAGTACAGAACAAAAGCAGAGTATTTATTGTTTTTTACATCCATAACCAAAATGTACTCACAAAAATTTTAAAATATGAAAAAAATGACACAATTTGTACAAGAAATAAATTTTTACATGGAAAAAATGGACCGAAAACAACAAAAAGAATTGAAAAAAATGACAAGGTTGAAAAAATTGTTGATCAGGCTTATTTAGTGCTGGATTCGAGAGGTTCATGTTATTTTGTCACAATATTAAGTTGGCATGACGTTTTGGCCAACCAAATTTAAGTATTTGCCAACCAAATTTAAGTATTTGGTTGGCCAAAACATCATATTTTATATTAAGTTGGCATGACGTTTTGGCCAACCAAATTTAAGTATTTGCCAACCAAATTTAAGTATTTGGTTGGCCAAAACGTCATATTTAAAAAAAAAAACTTCAATTCAGAGACATTCGTACTCGACATAGCAGTGACATTCGTACTCGACATGAACCTCTTGAATTCAGGATAAGTGTTTCATTATTTCAATATGAAACTTATTTTACCGTCCAACATACAACTAATATGAAATTGGAAAATTTAAGTAAGGAATATATTAGGATATAGAAACCCTTAATGTTATTAAGTTCCTGTTGGAAAGAGTAGTTGAGGTATGGGGAAACACGGGCTTAAAAAAATCGTTCATGTGCATGAGAATTTTGTCGTTAGTTTCTTCCACTTCATAGGCATGAATGTGAAAATCAAACCATAAGCATTTTATTTGTGAACCTAAGAACAATATGTTGCTCGTATCATTATGATTTACAAATATTTCTTCAACCTTGAAAAAACTGTAATCTTCTATTTCAAAAGCCACATCTACTAGAAGTACGTCCCCTACATGAAAGCATGTTCCATTCAATTTAAAAAAATTACAACTGAAATATTCAGTTTGAAAAGAACTTTCATTTAGATCTTTCTGCAAAAGAATATGTATTGGTGGAAGTGAAGGAACCTTTTTCTTGCCACAAGAGAAGAAACTAAATGGTCTTTTTTCAAGAAACAAATGATTCAAGCTAAGTTGATTTCTTAAAGCCACAGTTCTGCAGATATTGGTTTTGTTTAAAGAAGTTCTAGCTGCTACTTTAGCCACCCTATGCTTGGCTTCGAACCGCATTGTCCACACTTGTGTTAATGGACCAAATTTTTCAAACATTGTATGATAGTGAATGAGAAAATGAAATTTGGGTTTCAAAGGGGTTCCTACTACACGCTTAAAGCTTTCATTGAACTCTAGCACTAGACGTTGAAATAAAATAATTTTAGGACTATACACCCTATGTGTAAGTAATTCGTCTAAAATTTGACGTAAAAGAAGATACAGTTTCCACCCTTCATTGTCTTCTGGCACGAAAGAACCAACCATGACACCGAAATACCTAACCAATACTAACATTTCAGATGCTGAGGTTTTCACCCTAAGCTTAGAACCAATGCAAACAATGGCATTTACAGGTTTGGAGGATTTATCAGGACCGTAATTAAAATTGGTAATTCTGGCAACCAAAACACTAAACATTAAAATTCTTTGATCAAGTACAAGATAATTGACGAGAAAATCCATCACATATCGACACGTTCCTTCAAGAAAATCGTGAAGCACATCTACTGTGACATTTTCAAACATGTCAAATCCTCGTAAGGCAAGAAATGCACACTTTTCTTTTATTCCAGTTTGACTAGGGTCACTAAGAGATAAATCATCCGTGTAATTGTCATTGTTCCTCAAATAGATGGCATTTTCCTGGCACATTGATTGCATTTGAGCTTTATTAACCCTGCAAATGCGACAGCAATGCTGCGCAACAAAACTCTCAACAAATCCTAGAATACCATTGAGTCCTAAATTGTCACCCGAGACAGCAGCTACATGAAATTTTAGGGTCATACTTTTTCCATCAAGAAAAGCGGGAATTCCGGAATGGCTCAAACCATTGAGCTCATCAATTATTTTTCCAAAAGTTACACTATTACCAAAATTGGTCCTATCTGCAGAGTGAAATAGTCCCAGTAAAAAGATATTTGTCAGTTGTGAAAAATACTTTCGAGGCAAAATTGGCACTGATACATAAACTGCTCCCAACTTTTGAATAGAGTTATGAGATCCCAAAGGATTATTTGTTTCAAAATCATCAAAATACAAAATGAGAGGGAAATTGAGTACATCATCTCTTTTATCAAAATTGTTTTGCATTTTCCGCCAAACTAACCCTTGTACAATATTTTCTTTGTAATCACCGGTACAGTATAAATGAGATAAATATTCAACACAATCCTCAAGGACATTGGGAATTGAAAAAAACTTGGTTAAAACAAATTTTAATGGAATGACCTGCATGGTGCAATTGACGTGCACCAATCCCTTATTATGGGTGTATTCTAGTCTGCTACCAATAACAACTTCCGCGGGTAAAACTAAAGATCCTACTGATTCGAAATGCTCCAATCTCTTATAATCAGACGAAAAGTCACTCAATTTAGAACTGAAGTTTTTCAATGTTTCATGAAATGTTACATTTTTTGTTTCCACAAGTTGGGAAAACATGTCATTATAATTGTCAAAAAACTGTCTAAATTCAACCGAGAAATCTTGAATTGTATTACGTGGAATTTGAGGATTTGCATACAATTTTGCAAAGAAAACCTGAAGATCAGTCATCAGGGCATTTAACGATTCATTTGAATTAGGGGGCCCAATAATGACAGAAGTTCCTACACTCTGATCAACATTAATACTAGCAATACTCTCTGTAGACTCTGTGATTCTAGTCATTTCATTAAGATTGTGAAAACTGTTTAAATGTTTGACAAAAGATTTTCGAGAAGATAAAGTTTGCTTACAATTTTCTTGGCCGCAAATAAAACCTTTAATTGAAGCTGGTGAATTCCGACATAACATGCGGATATGAGTTAGAAGCAACTTTACAGTTGTAAAACTCTTTTTGCAACCATAACAGATGAACATGGCCATTAAAAATGAATTAACAACATATTGAACATTCTCGATAATTTAGTTTCAATCAATCTTTGACTATTTTCAATTTTCAGAATGGAGACCGAACTCCTTGAGTAATTTCAGTAAGGTCTGATTCGGTGGCATGTCATATTTTGTTTTAATTTTAAAGAATCCCAATTGTAAAAACATCCACACATCATGACATCCTTCAGGATATAGACAGTTAGTCATCATAAAAATTTTAAACAAAGTATCTACTGCTGTGACAATATTAGGTTGCTCATAAAATATAGAGTCCACAACTACAAATACTTTGGTCGGATTCAATGGCGAACTTCCACAGTATACAATGTGTGGCTGAATTCTTTTTAAGGAATCTGATGAATCCCTGATAATGCCGCTGGAGACAATGTTAGATTCCGAGTCTACTTTAGAAATAAATGTCTTAACAACATCTAATCTTGAGAACCTTGAATTTGTCTTACCCTTGGCGGTAGGATGGGCAACTAAGTAGGGTAATAACAGCAAGGCAACAATACTTGTAGGGTTGTTGGTTGAATCTGTGTCATTAGTCGATGGAACTGCCTTCAATTCATTCAAGCAATTGTTGATCCCCTCCTTCACTGGTCCCGATGTTTTGAGAGCATCACTTTTCCGCCTTGCAAAATTGCATATTCTTGATCCTAGAGCAATTAAATTGTTGAATAATTGGTTTTCTTTCTGGGCATACTGCACATTGAAGTCTTTTAACAACTGAAATCAGAATAATTCAAAATGGGATTACAATGGATTCTCAACTACCATGTTATGAAAGTAAACTCGGGCGAAGCTCCCTGACCAGCTTTGAGTCCTGATCTGACCAGCCCTGAATGTAAAAAAGCAAAGATGTTCCATCTTTGTCACATTTGAGTGCTTCAAACCAAATTTCAAGTTTTAGCTCGTACAATTCTCGAGATATTATGTTTACAGACAGATGGACACACACAGACCAATGAGTGAAACTTTGGATTCAGGCTCTAGGGACCTCAAAACGTGTTTTGGCATTAAAAACTGACTATCGAAAATTTCAGCCGATTACAATTCCTTCCCGTAGGATAAAGAAAGTAAAAAAAAGTGTATGAATGTACATGAAGGCCATTGGCATCTA
>NW_007381964.1:5647-10112 GCF_000475195.1 Diaphorina citri | reverse complement strand
ATCGATGTTGACATCGATGTTTTTGTTCCGATGTATCGATGTTTTCAAAACATCGATGTCGATGTCCCAACCCTAGTTGAAGGATGTGTGAAAAAGTCTGAACTGATTAATTTAGAATAGGTCACGTCCTTGGTGAGTCTTGGTGTAACGTACCGCTCAATACTGACGATCATGTAGCCAAGCCAAGTTAGACCATTCAACCATATTTGAAAACAGTCCCATCTGATCATGAATGCAATTCGCAAAAATACTAAAATTAACCGTCAGTTTCAAGTAAATTTCAGTTCATCAATGCACAACACATCCGCACTTATGTAGTTCACAAACACTTTTCACTTCAAGAGGAAATTTCAGTTCGGACACAGAAACAAAATCTTGTTGAACTAAATGTCTCTCCTATGGCCGAAGGAGACTATGGTTATAATGAAACTGGAGTTGGACATGAATATGCTACCGATGTAAAACAAAGGTGTCAATATGATCCTAGGTATGAGACAGGAAGTCTTGAAGAAGATAAAGAAACTATTGAGGATCTCACTGAGGGTGCTCTCTTGTGCTCCCAACTGGGTCTCGATAACAAAGGTATTAGACAGTTAAGAGCTTTGTTAATGAAAGACCCGAAATCTTTGAAGGAAAAGAAAAAGCAGGAAACAAAGCAAAGGAAAAAAATTCAAAAAGAATGTAAAAAGAAAGCAAAGGCCGTGCTTAAAGAATACAAGCGAAAAGAGAAGGAAAGAAAATTAATGCAAAAAAAGAAAATGCAACAGTTCAAAAGATACTTGAAAGAAAAGAAACGGGCAGAGAAGAGGTGTCAGAAGAACTTAAAGAAGCAGGAGAAAATGAACGAAAAATTGCGAAAAGAACTGGAGAAAGAAAGGTTCAAGATGTTGTCCGATCAGTTGAAGATGAAATGTATCCAACTGGAGAATTCCACCGTAACACAAGTAGCTGACTGTAGACTTAGTTTGATGGACGTCATCCTAAAAGAACCTCCACCTAGATCCAAATCGTTGAGGAGGAGCTGTTCTAGTAAAAGAAGTAGAGTGCGGAATGAAACCTCTGAAGTCCGAAACAAAAGGAAACCTAAATTTGATGTTCCGCCAATTGTGGTCAGTAGAGCTGTTAATGATGTGATCCATCGAAAGCTGGACAATTCGATTGAAAGTTCATATCAAAGATCTGGGCCATACAGTAAAGTTATAAAAAAAGAAGCACCTTGTGCTGTTGAATCAGAGGAAGATGAAGGAAATGTGCGAAGAGCAAAAACTCATATATCCTTGAATCTGAAGCTTGAACGGAATGCCAGATCTAAATCTAGAAGTAGAGCACCTTGTGTTGACAATTTGTCAACACAAGACTCTAGCTCCAGTTCGGAGCCAGAGTCTGAAGATGTAACAGAGGAAGAATATACCTTAAATCAAAAGGCTGCTGAACAGTATGCTAGAGCTAGATCTAAAAGGAGAGGGCCTTCTAGTGATAAAGTTGAAGGGAAGCCTAGAAATATACCAAAGGAAAGAACCGACAACACTTTAAATCAAAAGGCTGAAAAGTATGCTAAAGCTAGATCTAAAAGGAGAATGCCTTCTAGTGATGAAGTTGAAGGGAAGCCTAAAAATATACCAAAGGAAAGAACCGACAACACTTTAAATCAAAGGGCTGAACAGTATGCTAGAGCTAAATCTAAAAGGAGAGTGCCTTGTGTTGATAAACTGGGAGTAGAGTCTGAAAATGTACCAAATAAACAAGAGATGGAGTCAAAAGATATACGAAAGGAAAGAGGTGATGTTATCTTAAACCAAAAAGCTGAACAGTATGCTAGAGCTAAATCAAAACAGAGAGTGCCTTGTGTGAAACAAAAGGTGATGTCAGAAGATAAATCAAAAGAAAAAGCTGACATTACCTTAAATCAAAAGGCTGAACAGTATGCTAGCGCTAAATCTAAAAGGAGAGGTCCTTGTGTTGATAATCAAAAGATGGTTTCGGAAGATATACCAAAGGAAAAAGGGGATGTTACAGTAAATCAAAAGGCTGAAGAATATACTCGGGCTAAATCGAAAAGGAGAGTGTCTTGTGGGCGTCCAGAGCCCCAAGGTTCTAAAGCTGGATCACATAGAAACCCTTCCATGAAATCGGCAACCCAAAGCAAAGTTAGATTTAAGAAGGAAGCGACTTACCTTCCTTGTCCGGATGGGCCACAGCACAGAACTATCATTAGTGGACGACCCTGGAGGGCGCGGTCGAGACGGACGGATCTAAAGTCGAAAACCTGTTGAAACTTATCAAATATATTGAACTCACATGAATCATAACTTCAGAACACACATAATTTACATAGATGTAAGTAACGTTTCTTGGAACGTTTTCTTATACCGGCCACTCGCACTCAGACCGTTCGACAGACCCAGGTCGGAAGCTTTTTCCGCCACACACCTTCCGACAGTCTGAGTTTTAGTAGACACACACATTACAACTGTCTGAGCGTGAGTGGCCGGCATTACAGAGGTAGAATTGTAGATACAGTTCGCGTTGGCTATGAAAATGGTCACACCCTGTATCACGAGCGGAGTTCTCCTGCACCGTGACATCCTGTATATGATTAGAATAGCTCTTCCATCACAAACAATTAGGTGTTCAACTTGCTTCACAAAGTGAGCAGTCGATGCAAAATTAACGCATGTTTTACCACACCAGAGTGAAAATGGAAAGTTCTCTCTCGACTCCAACTGGCTCTTGGTAACTAGTGAAGATGTTGCGGCTCAATGCTTTTTCCACAGCCTGATGCTTTTTAGAGCAGAAGTTACTGGCCTGGCTACACCAGGAGATGGATATCTTCTCTGAACGGAGAGATATTGATGTGGATTGTGGATGTTTAAGAGAGATTGAATTGAATAAAGTCAGGAGGAAAAGACTTGAAATCTGGGAATCTTTCACAATGAATTGAAAGTTGGAATTTGAATGAATGTGTATTGTGTAAATTCCTAAAGAGCCCTTTTTTTATAGAGATTACAACTTGCCCTTTTTCATTATTGATGTAATTTTGTGATTTGAACGCAGTTTCTCGCCTGAGGAAATGTCAAAATGCTTGCTAACATTCACACTCTCCTAGGAGACCCTTAAGTGTAATGAGGACCTATCTGTCATATCACTACAGACAAACCGATGGCATTAGGATAAAGGAACTCAATGTCAAGATAAGAAAACGGTTCCAAAAGTGGAGTGAAAGGCGAGCTTTAATTTCAACAAAAGTGGAAAGGGCATTAAATGTAATCGAGGATGAACATTGAGTAGCAGCAAAAATACGAACAGCAACAACAAGATGTAAATAATAGGTTAGCAAGCGATGTTGTATAATTGCCCGCTGATTTTCAAGTAAAGCGCAATGTAGAGTATAGAGTAGGTATAGACAATGTAACGATCGTCTTCTTAATTCACAAAAGGAAATAAAAAATACCTCAAGAGTAATTAATTACACTTTGTAGTAGAACATTTGTTGGGAATGGTCTCAGATAAAGAAGGATGAGGATGGAAGAGTGGTATGAGAAGTCAATAAAATGTTCTGGATGTACCTCCGAATGTTTCAACTAAACCGATGACCCGCGAATGATCCTCTACTACGAAGTCCATAACTATTCGAGGACGTATCAAGAATGTTTTCCACTAAACCGATGACCCAGATGATCCTCTACCTACGAAGTCCATAACAATCGAGGACTATCAGAATGTTTCCACCTAACCCGATGACCGATGATATCCTCCTACTACGAAATCCATAACATACGATGGGACTATCAGAATGTTTCCACTAAACCGATGACCCGATGATTCTCTACTACGAAATCCATAACATCGCGAGGACTAATCAGAATTGTTTCCACTAAACCGAATGACCCGATGATTCTCTACTACGAAAATCATAACATCGAGGACTATCACGAATTTCCACTAAACCGATGAGCCGATGATCCTCTACTACGAAATCCCATAACATTGATTTATGACGACCCTTCTGTTTCATGGATATACTGTCTTTGTGGTATGAACCTCTAATACTACCTAAAGTGAATGGGACCCATTTATGACAAGGTCCAAGTTTGTAAGAAATTAATGGACATTCGTTTCTTCTTTTAGTTTTAACAATCATGTTTACCGTGTAATTTCTTGTGTCTATTTGAGTAACTTTTCCAGACTTGTCATTGTTCATAAAAACTTTACTTATCCGTTATAATATCCATATCCAATCCCACAGTTGGGTGACCACGTAAAGTGGAATCATACACCACTACGGCCCCCCACCATGAAAATATATAGAACCATTTAAAGATAGCGAATTCCAGTATATGGAAACAACAAACGTTTGAAACGATGAAGACTGATTACAAAATCCCTTGTCCTACTGCAGTGAAAAATGTACTTTTGTTGTGTGTTTCAAAGCGCTGGTGTTTTGAAAATAATGTACCAATCTACT
>NW_007381964.1:0-4264 GCF_000475195.1 Diaphorina citri | reverse complement strand
CGACGAGGGGACACATACACCGCGGCGCTTCATGGACGGTTACATCGCACTCCGGGCCTATATGTACTTTCAACTAGGACAACCATTTTGTATTTTACATCCAGAAGTGGATTGATGTTTCAAGTCTTGATAACAAGAATTACATAATGACCAAATACATCCTGCTAATTGTTTAGAATATGCAAGTGTGAGCCCAGTTGTCTCTAGATAGGTGAATAGTGCGCACCACGACCGTGCCGTCTGACTATTGGTTGGGACAGGCATTTTCTAACAGTAGGAATAGCCTAGGAGAACTTTGAAGATCATCCGGGCTGCGACGTCAAATGGCTTCTGTCTTATCATCCGACAGTGAATGCACTGTAGTTATAACGCTGTATCTGAACTAGCAGCCTACATCTCAGTACTGCGCATAAAGGATACCTTGCCGGTTCATATCAAACACTTATCTTAGTACTGTCTTATGTACCAGATGACTTTACGATCAAGAGAGCATAAGTACTGTATTAATTGCATCCTGAGTGACCAGTCTAACCTGGACGGAAATTTCCAATCTAGCTACTCTGTGCCAGATTATACTAGTCCGGAGTGTACTTCACGTCAGCTGACTTCTGTTTGCTACTTTACATTTAGACACTCTTAAAATGGAATCTTAAGCAATACAATTTCTTCCCAGAGTCATCATGAGATCCTAACTTAACAACGACTACGTAAAGTAATAAAAGCCAATTGGTAGTTGCTATATGCTCTGGATGGATCGAGAGAGTCTAACACCATTCTCCCTGATTAGTAAAGCCTCTCCTATTTGTACCATAATAACACAAAATACATCTCGACTCAACTGCTAAGAGTTGCTCCTCACAGCTTCCATACAACACCATCTGAAATTGATATTTCACCAGATAGTAACCTTCGACTACTTAAGTTATTTTGGTACGCTTGTAGAACTATGCCTTGATCTACCAAAACTTAGAACTTCATTCTTTATTAGATCATGTTTGTGTAAAACAGAACTTGAGGACCCGAGTAGTACAGGACAGATGGATTAGATAAGCGCAAGGACCTGCCTATTCCTTAATAGCGTCCTACAAATAAGTTAAATCTATTACAGGGTTATACACACTGAAATAAGTCATGGATCACTGGCATGGTGAAATACTTCTCAAAGCTTTTTAACTTAGCTGCCAAGAGTCTCTTTAGGATACTTCGTTTCTGCACTATACTCTGGTATCTAATAGCTATTGGTCGTTACCTCAAATAAGACTTTTCCGTCCTTTCCATTTTAAATTATTTAACCTTTAAGCCAAAGACATTTCAAGCACATCTAGTTTGGAAACCTCATTTGGCGTATGGGTCCACGCTCATCTATGCGGAGCAGGCCCGTATCCAGGATTTTCTTTGGGGGTGGATGCTCATTTTCGGAGTCCACCCATAGTGGAAGAGCAAAATCAAGTCCGAGGGGGGCCCACCGGGCACTATTGTGGTCTTAGCATACGTACATTTACTACTCAGGATCCTGGATTCAGGAATAAGCTCTCTTTAAAATACCAAGCATTAGTCAAAATCCAGACAAATAACTCTTTTGAGAAGGTTGTAATGTTGTCAATTTTACTGAGGGATCACTTTCGGATTTTTATCTACGCCAGGTTATTCCGACATATATTCGTGTGCGGATGTTTTGTTTACGTTTTATATGGCGAAGCGAAAGTTAATGCAAAACAATATCTGATTCCAAAACAACAAAGAACTATGGCAAAGTACCATTGTAGTCTGTAATTATTGTGCATACACGTAACGAATTCTGAAAAGGGCTGACCTAAATAATACTAGGTAAACCTTAATAAAAGGTAACGTCGGATACATAACAATCAAGACAAATATATCAATTACCAATAGGAACATAAACACAGATGTATGTTTACTTATGTAGGTGTAGAACTAACCTAATGGGTGGTGAGAAGGGTCGATACGAAATACATGTGTTTTTGAAAGTCAAGGTACCTAAAAGTTGAAGATGAATCAATCACTGATTTTAGAGGCAATTTGATTGACCACAAACGCAGTACTCACGTACCTAATTGTTAATGACTTGTATTTTCGGCTACTTTAGTCCTTGATTATTCTTTCTTTCTCAAGTATTGTATCCTGGAGAATACCTTTTTATTATTATTATTTTCTCTATTTTTGTAATACTCACGTTCGCCAGATTTTAAAGACATGAGCTACTGACTAGAAACTCAGCAGCTAAGATTCAAGCATTCTTATTCGATACTCTGTCATCATCCTCATCAGTATCACGCAGCTATTATTAACATTAGCATTCCTCTTGGTATGATAGTAATGATCTTATTAGAGCTCACAATGCATAATCCATCATCACATAATTATCCTATTATCATCAATCCATTCATTATCATGATCATACACAATCATTAAACACTTCAAACACAAACAAACAATCCAATAACAACAACACTATCATTGAATACCCAATCATGGTACACTATCATTATCATCACTCAGCACTATCATCATGTCAGAGATCTATGGTCGCCGGACCACCAGGGAATTCAAGAAGCAAAAATCCATCTTGTTTGACCTTTAGAGCACATCTGCAGCTGGGGGTCCTTATATCTATCTTGGGCGTTATACTGTGGTTCACTTTCGGACATGTTGGTGATTACCAACTCGAGCTAAGTTCAAGGCTGATAACTCTCCTTGGCCAGTGGCCAGATGATTCTCGGGCTCGGTGTTCTTGTGTTGTGTTTTTAAACCACAAACCCATTCTCCTTGAATGTATTCACCTAACTGAGCTTCCACGTTGCTTAGGCTGCTAGGATAACTTCTTGAAGAGTGTCTGCCCCCACAAATTCACTGCTCGTTACCTGAAAATGCTTCGTGGAATTAGTAAAGTTGCTAACTATGTAGAATTAGAAATCAATTGAAAAATGTAAGAACACAAGTTATTTCGGAAAAGCTGTATACAAAACAAACTAGGTAGGGTAAAAAGTATCTGAATAGTTTCCACATCTACATACAGCTTTTATGTACTCAAATTTTGTTTATCGATCTTCTGGAGCATTCTCAGATTTCTTCACTCATTATTGAGTTTAACGTTTATTACGCGTTGCTCCAAGTTTTTTTCCATGCCAAAAAACTTAATTGAAGATTTGCATATTTTCACTTATATTGCCCAATGTAGTCTGCGGAATTTCAGTAACATGTGAAATTGCCAATCAGTCTTATTTTGCTTGGCATTAACATTTTTATGGTTTGTTTTTGGGAAACAATTTTCCTCGTTTCGTCTTGTTTAGAATGTATTCCTTGTTTACTAGAATTTGCACATGTTGTTTGGATTCTTCATGTCAGAGATGATCAACGATTTCTTGGAATTAAAGTGAATGACGACAATGAACTGCATTTTATGGGTTGAAAATTCCATTCTCTCAGAATCCTGTTCATGTCTTGAGCTCAAAGCTAACACACTGACACTCGATTAACAAACAAACCTTTCAAGATCTTTATTATCCTTGAACTTCAGTATAAATGATTATGAGCTATAAAGAGTTCATGTCGATCAAAATACTCGTTTTTGCCACGCCAAGACGTAATTATGACACGAAAAAAACCCGCACCAAGTCAACCATTACCGATTAGGGCGGTAGTTGTTTCTCGTAAGCCAGGAGCTGTGCCGGTTATTAAATTTTAGGGAGGAGAAGTCTGGGGTGACCTTGATGAAAATGACTATTTTCACCAGACTGTCGCGTCACATGGAAAGTGCATGGTCATTGTGTCTATGGACTCTACAGCGCAGCGACCGCCTCCCTATTAGGAAGAACCAACATAAGACCCATCAAACAACTTGGTGACTTGGAGAAGTTCTAACAATCATCAATTACCAATTTTATCTTCGAGCGATTGTCGTAGAAGAAAACCGAACCTTGTATGGACGCAAATGGCAGAACACGGATATATCGTGAAGTCTCCAGGCAGTACGAGTCATGTCTGACTTTCCATTTGGTCTGAACCCAAGGTTATTGTGGTTATCGGTTATCAGACTCGAATGTGTTTCCAAATGAATCCACATTTCCTTTTCTCGCAGAGGAAAATCGAAGATAAGGCCATTGCCGTGTAAGGGAATGATTGACTAGTGATAGGAATAATGACGAGAAGATATACTATGCAATCAACACAGCACTGCTGGTTCAACACAAGAGTACTAGAAATAGATAGGAACCTATTGAAATATTTGCCGGCGAAAGAAATT
>NW_007381963.1:9867-13276 GCF_000475195.1 Diaphorina citri | reverse complement strand
GTAGCCTACTGCTGGAGTAAAGGGACTTTACAGTCCTATGCGAGCAGTATAAATAAGCACTATTATTATTATAATATGCAGTCTACGTAGCTATCATTTTTAAATACGATCATTTTCATAGGTTTTGCAGGCGACTACGCGCTACTGAAAGTCGCGCGAGTACTCTTCCAATGAGCGACGGGTCTAAAGTTCGAACCGGGCGAGGATTGTCCAGCCTCAAGTTCGACATAAAGTAGAACCTGATGGAATCTATGAAGACGAGTACACTTGTATTCCGCCACCGGTTATTATGATCTTCATCAGTGCTGTGGAGATTGGATTTTTCCTTTACGATGCTATGATTGTGGGCGATACATATTCTCTGCGGGGACCTATGGCTAAGCGCTAACCTCCAAACTAAACTACACCAGTGGTACCCAAACTTTTTTTTTCTACACGGCCCTTTTTTTTAATTGTGAACGCTCCGCTGCCCCTTTACTGTGTTTTATGTGATCTTGAAATACTCCACGGCCCTCTCGGGGACCGCAGACCCAAGTTTGGGAATCACTGAACTAGCCGAACGTTTGGTTTATTATAAAGGATACTCGTCTTCACACTCTATCCTCAGTCCAGGAATATGATGGTTCCCCGATATGACAGAACTATGCAGAGACCCTGCCTCTAACATATCATCTAATTGCAGAGGATTCAATCTACCCGACTGATTTTTAATGAATTTATGGTCTTATCGTCCCGAAATCGAAGAGAGAAGGACGACAGGATAGGAGAAAGCCAGCCGTTCCGAGAACGAACATTGGCTTATGTTCTTTTTTTTTTTTTTTTTTTCTGCATGAAGAGAACTGTAACAACAGAGGTATTATCATACCAAAATCAAAAAGAGTTGGAGGACAGGATTGGAAGAACCCAGCTGTTTAGAATAAAGTTTACAGTTTACCCTAGGAGAAAATGAAACCCAGAGCCTAGCACTTACAAGGCATGTGTACTACCTTTCAAGCTAACTTAGCTAACTAGGCTGCCTTGTTCTCATGCACTAAGTAGTTTGACATCTCTTCCGGGCGGGAATCGAACCCGCGGCCTAGCGCTTACAAGGCAGACGCACTACCAACTAAGCTAACTAGGCTGGCTCACAGAATGGGTTAATTTTAGAGAAAACAAAATAGATTTTTTTTTTTTTAATAGCATTTATTAAATTGTGATTTGTGATACGCCGACCCTATTAAATAGGAAAAATGGTTTCACAGATTGGCTACACGGCACACATTGCTGGTGCCCTGGCAGGGTTGTTGGTAGGCCTCTACTTGTTGCGGAACCTAGAGGTGAAGTCTCATGAGAGAGCGCTGTTCTGGGGAGCCCTGGTAGTGTCTGTTATACTGTTTGGAACGGGCATTGCGTGGAATGTGTTCTATCCAAGTCATTGGCAACTAGTCTAGGACTCACAGCACATCTGAGGCATCGTTGAGGCGTTTTTTATTGAAGCTGAGACATTGGGACTACTTATTGTTTTAATACACTGTTCATCGTGGGTTTCACCAATGACCTAATGAGAAATTTTACTATTGGGAGAGTTTTTAATTTTTCAAAAAGAAGTTTTTAATTGTCCAAAAATCGTTTTGGATCATTGAAAATTCTCTCATTAGGTCATTACTGAAACCCACCATCATTGTTATTTTAAGCTAAGACCCTGGTCTGCAGACTCTGCAGGTTCATGTTAAAGTGTTTGTTAACCTGTGAGCTTGTTCGCAGGTTTGTTACTTTCCTATGTTTTGTATGATCTCAATCGAATCATCTTTCATACTCATTTACCTTTCAATGGATTAAAGGGACCCATTCATAACTATTTTCAACCAAATGACAATATTTTATTTGCATGGTAAAATAAGCTTCATTCTGCGCACAGTAGTGGACGAGTGAATAGTAACACATGGTCAAAAATTTGTACCTTCCCACGTAGGATTTCATGTCCTAGCTCTCCATCTATTACAAATGCCTTGAGGGCACACTCCATTTGTCAAGGGTCTAGGTACCCAAATGACAATATTTTATTTGCATGGTAAAATAAGCTTCATTCTGCGCACAGTAGTGGACGAGTGAATAGTAACACATGGTCAAAAAATTTGTACCTTCCCACATAGAATTTCATGTCCTAGCGCTCCATCTATTACAAATGCCTTGAGGGCACACTCGGTTGGTTCAATCCCAGTCAAGGTACGGTATTTTATCTACTCAAGTTCCTCAGAATTGTTTGAGAATTTGACCACAATAATAGTAGTAGGCCTCAGATACTTATCTGATTTTGTACTTTAATATTTAGTTATTATTTTAAGATACCTATGTGTCAATATTTTACTGTACAAATAAAGGCTATTACTTACTTAATTACTAAGAGTAGTAGCCTACTTCTGGGTTCTGGGGTAAACGGACTTTTCAGTCCTGTTCGAGCAGTATAAATAGGTAAGTAATAGTAAGTTTTTTGTCAAGGGTCTAGGTCTACCTTGCCCTTGAGATCAATTTAATTTGAAGTCCATTTGTTTTGTTCCATCAAAGAAGGGCGCCAGTAAAACTCGGTACAAATAATGTTCCTTCTTTTATTGAACTCCTCATTTTCCGTTTTGGATTCATGAAAGATCCGTCCTAAGCCAATGTAAATGCATTTCATACTTTTTTTTATCGCTTAATTTTAATGGGGATATGTATTCGATTTATATTTTATTTACTGTTTGACTCCTTTGTACAACACTCGGTACAAATAATGTTCCTTCTTTTATTGAACTCCTCATTTTCCGTTTTGGATTCATGAAAGATCCGTCCTAAGCCAATGTAAATACATTTCATACTTTTTTTTTTTATCGCTTAATTTTAATGGGGATATGTATTCGATTTATATTTTATTTACTGTTTGACTCCTTTGTACAATATTTCTACTATTATTTTTACATACAATTAGGTAATTTATTTTTTAAAACCTCCATGTAACGAAAATCTCGATATTACAAAGAAAGGTCCATTTCTCTCTACTTTTATTACAATGTAAGGAAAACTCGTTATAAGAAACAAGTCGGAACCTTAGAATTTCGTTATCAAGGTTTCACTATTACAGTATTACTACGTAAGTACCTGTTTTATTTCTCAAACCACTTTGTACTCCTTATTTTCGAACTCCGATATTTTTGATTCCAAAAAATTATGAAGGTACAGAAAATTCAACCCGAAAAGTTACTTGAAAAAAAATCCCAACTTCTAAAATTTAAATTATTTAAATTGCGTACAACTTTCAGCATTTCACTTGATTCAAGGAAAGCTTGACCTTGTTCGAATATATCATGGTTGCTGTTTAACAACCGCACCCCCTAAAAGAAAAGGGTCTGCTGTTGAATTTTCTGTACACTTTCCTGGATCACTCGATTTTTTC
>NW_007381963.1:2800-9464 GCF_000475195.1 Diaphorina citri | reverse complement strand
AATTGAGAGTTCCAGAGTTAAAATCAATAATATGAAGGAGGTGGTATGGATTTGGTTAGGATACTTTTTTTTTTTTTTCAAATGGGATTAAATTAACGTTCCACCTGCAGGAGATAGATAACATAATATTTCCCTACTTTACCCGAATTTTTTAACCTTAGGTAGCCCAAGTTATCGGAAAAAAAATGTAATATGTCCCACAAATTTATTTTTCAACGGTGGGGACCTTTAGAACTCTTGGCTAACCTATGTCTTTTTTACTATCTTGTGTATAAAGAAAATATAAATCCCCTTTGGATAAAAATTCCCCTACAGTTAAAAGACAGTGACGTTTGTCCTCACCAGGGTCTCCCCAGTTGAATTTTTGTAGATTTTATTCTTAGGCGATAAACCACCGAGTGACATTTTCCAGAGTTTCTTGCGTTGATGAAACCCATGTTCAAATTCGAACCTATGACTGTTTGTCCCGGCCTCCACAGATAACCTTTTAAAGTAAAAAGGTACAAGGGGAGAAATTTTGGTGGTGGAAAAACCACTGGAAAACAGCTAAAATTTCCCGCTTTTGTTGCCTGAAATAATTTATTTTACTCGCACTTCGTGCTCGGGAGGGGGGCTTCGCCCCCCTCCACCCCCCGGGGGCTTCGCGTGTTCGTTACGCGGGGTTGCGTATACGGTCGCGCTGCGCGCCCTTATTTTATTTTATTTTAATAATTTTACGGAGAATCTCTCCATTTTTATAATCCGAAAATTATAAAAAGTATTAAATATTACAATCAAGAAGTAAAAGAAAAAAAAATTGCAAAGAATAATTGAATAATTGGGTTTAGCTATCTACTATAATCTTATTCAATGAGATCATTGAATGCGTTCAAGATTTTTTTAATTTTTTTTTTTTTTTCTTTCCAAATTTTTTAGCCAAAATAAGATTGCTTAATCCGAAAGTTGAACTTAAAACGAGCTTGTGCTCAGATTGTGTGTGCCCCTGGACATTATAGACGATTATAATAAAATTATTATAATCCAAACAAAAATCTTAAAATCTCATTTTCGCGCTATAAATTGTAATCGATTATTTTGCTAATCGATTTCGATTAATCGACAATTCGCATCGCCAGAGCTTGAACCAATGCAGGGGTAAGTTCCACATAGAGAGGAGAAAAAAACCGTGAAAATTCAACATCATCGCAAAATATTGGGACGCGAGGAGGAAAATGACCTGATAGTCAATTCCCAGCATTTGATACCAACCAACCAACCATATTAAAATCCATACAAAAAATCTTAAAATCTCATTTTCGCGCTATAAATTGTAATCGATTATTTTGATAATCGATTTCGATTAATCGACAATTCGCATCGCCAGAGCTTGAACCAATGCAGGGGTCTAAGTTCCACATAGAGAGGAGAAAAAAAACCGTGAAAATTTGACGCATGCGCACTACACACTTGCGTGTTCACCCCCCACCACCCCCTGAAATAAGGGGTAGGAGGAGGAGGTGGATATAGTTTGCCCCGAAATCCCCGCACCCCGCACTCTGTTCTCCTCTCTCCCTTTTCTCTTCCTCACCCTCCTTGTGATCAATGCTTCCTCCCTTCTCTTCCTCTTCTATCGGAGTTTTGAGAAACAAAACTGCTTATCAAACCGTTTTATAAGCGCTAGGTCGCGGGTTCGATTCCCAAAATCCCCGCACCCCGCACTCTGTTCTCCTCTCTCCCTTTTCTCTTCCTCACCCTCCTTGTGATCAATGCTTCCTCCCTTCTCTTCTTCTTCTATCGGACTTTTGAGAAACAAAACTGCTTATCAAACCGTTTTATAAGCGCTAGGTCGCGGGTTCGATTCCCGCCCGAGTCGGAATTTATCCTAAATAGATAAGATTCTTTCTTGGAATGGCTGACTTTATCCTATCTTGTCATTCTTATTCGTGCGATTTTCACAAACATGTTATTTGTGTTTAGGATTTTTATCAAACCTTTTTAACAATTTCAAATTGCTCATTTCAGAAAATACCTACATACGTAATATGGTTGATAAGATAAGCCATTTTGTTTCAGAAGGGACATGTTTATTCTCTTCTCTTTCCTCTTCCTCCTCTACATTTTCCTTCTTCTCCTTCCCCCTCTCATGCTTTCTCCTTCGTCTCATTCTCCTTCGTCCTTCTCTGCTCTCTCTCCATCTTCTTTTCTCTTCTTCCTTCTCTTCTTACTCCCACTACATCCATTCTTGTCCCTTTCTTTATTCTTTTCTATCCCAGGTTCCCTGTCCTCACTTCTCTTCCTGCTTACTTTAATCGAGTAGCGACCAGTGGCGGCATATTACAAGTCGAAGAGACGAGCGATAATAAATATGATGATTGAGTAAATGAAAGACGTGTAATACTGTGATAGGTACCCACAAAGTTGTGAGAAAGCTCTCTGCTTTAACATCAGGGTGACACTACATTCAACTACATTACATCTCCTTGCCCACATCAGGGTGACATTTGTCCATACACGATGGGTTTTGAGTCAGCTATGTGTGATACATTCTTTCTCTTCCTCACCCTCCTTGTGATCAATGCTTCCTCCCTTCTCTTCCTCTTCTATCGGAGTTTTGAGAAACAAAACTGCTTATCAACCGTTTTATAAGCGCTAGGTCGCGGGTTCGATTCCCGCCCGAGGCGGAATTTATCCTAAATAGATAAGATTCTTTCTTGGAATGGCTGACTTTATCCTATCTTGTCATTCTTATTCGTGCGATTTACACAAACATGTTATTAAATTAATATTTGTGTTTAGGATTTTTATCAAACCGTTTTAATAATTTCAAATTGCTCAATTAAGAGAAAATACCTACATACGTAATATGGTTGATAAGATAAGCCATTTTGTTTCAGAAGGGACATGTTTATTCTCCTCTCTTTCCTCTTCCTCCTCTACATTTTCCTTCTTCTCCTTCCCCCTCTCATGCTTTCTCCTTCGTCTCATTCTCCTTCGTCCTTCTCTGCCCTCTTTTTCTACCTCTCTTTCTCCTTCCTCCTTCCCTCTTCCTCCTCTACATTTTCCTTCTTCTCCTTCCCCCTCTCATGCTTCATGCCCTCTTTTTCTACCTCTCTTTCTCCTTCTTCCTTTTCTTCTTACTCCCACTACATCCATTCTTGTCCCTTTCTTTTCTATCCCAGGTTCCCTGTCCTTACTTCTCTTCCTGCTTTCTTTTTCTTCTTCCTTCCCTTCTCTTCTTACTCCCACTACATCCATTCTTGTCCCTTTCTTTTCTATCCCAGGTTCCCTGTCCTTACTTCTCTTCCTGCTTTCTTCTTCTTCTTCTTCCTTATTCTTTGTATCTTCTTCTTCCCATTTCTTTCTCCCCTGTTTCATTTCTCTCTTTATCCTCTGTCTTTTCCAACTCTCCCTCCCTCCCTCTCTCTTCCTCTCTCTCTCCCTTCCTCTCTCTTTCTCTCTCTCCCTTCCTCTCTCTTTCTCTCTCTCCCTCTGTCTCTCTCTCTCTCTTTCTTGTTCTCTCTCTCCCTGTCTTTCTCTTTCTCTCTCTCTTCCTCTCCCTCCCTCTCCCTCTCTCTCTCTCCCTCTCTTTCTCTTTCTCTCTCTCTTCCTCTCTCTTTCATTCATACTCTTTTCTTCTTATCCTTCTCTATATCACCGCAGTCCTATTATCATGATTATATTTTCGTAGAAATTGAACAATGGAGCAGTTGCAAATCGGTAAAAAAACTATTAATAAATGGTCGATTCCCAGGTAAAAAGTAGTGAAGAATCCAAATCTGAGGTCAAAACTCCGAAAAAATAACTGTAAAAAGTCGAAAATTCAATTTGCATTTTCCGTTCTAATGAAAGAGTTTAAAGATGTGTGACGTCAGACTTCAGGCAGTTATCGAACTGTAAAAAGTCGAAAATTCAATTTGCATTTTCCGTTCTAATGAAAGAGTTTAAAGATGTGTGACGTCAGACTTCAGGCAGTTATCTCGCTAGGTAGCGCCAGTATGCAAGCACGCTTGCGGAGGAGCAGAAAGAAATGCGCAGTTTTCGTCCGCTAGGTAGCGCCAGTATGCAAGCACGCTTGCGGAGGAGCAGAAAGAAATGCGCAGAAACGTATGCGCACAAACACATTAATGTCTTGCCTGCGAGGGAGCTTTGCTCGGGACATTTGATGTGACGTCATCGCCTACGGGAGCGTATGCAATGACGTCAAAATTCACGATTTACCGTCTTTTGCTCGGGACATTTGATGTGACGTCATCGCCTACGGGAGCGTATGCCGTGACGTCAAAGTTCACGATTTATCGGTATTTTTTAAATCGATTTATCTCGGGATCTAGAAGTCGTAGTCTAATGAAAGAGTTCAAAGATGTGTGACGTCAGACTTCAGGAAGTTGCCTCGCTAGGTAGCGCCAGTATGCAAGCACCCTTTGCGGAGGAGCAGAAAGAAATGCGCAGAAACGTATGCGCACAAACACATTAATGTGTTGCTTGCTAGGGAGCTTTTGCTCGGGACATTTGATGTGACGTCATCGCCTACGGGAGCGTATGCCATGACGTCAAAGTTTACCGGTATTTTTTAAATCGATTTATCTCGGGATCTAGAAGTCGTAGGAGAAAAAGAAAAATTCCGGTGGTCCTCATTTTTCCTGCTCTATTGCTTTGAAACATCACCCAAGTAAGCGCAACTGTTCTATTATGGGGATCGTTGTCTGTATCGTAGCAAGTCCGCCTCGTAGTATGTCTCTCAGTCTCACCTCAGGAGCGGAATACTTCCCAATCAGGTGCTCGGTCAACATGAGTGTGTGTATGTTTTTTTTTAATCGAACCCGGGACCTTCTGCATGATAAACAAGCGCGTCCGTGTGCTTTGAAACATCACCCAAGTAAGCGCAACTGTTCTATTATGGGGATCGTTGTCTGTATCGTAGCAAGTCCGTCTCGTAGTATGTATCTCAGTCTCACCTCAGGAGCGGAATACTTCCCAATCAGGTGCTCGGTCAACATGAGTGTGTGTGTATGTTTTTTTTAATCGAACCCGGGACCTTCTGCATGATAAACAAGCGCATCCAAAGTTCACGATTTACCGGTATTTTTTAAATCGATTTATCTCGGGATCTAGAAGTCGTAGAAGAAAAAGACAAATTCCGTTGGTCCTCATTTTTCCTGCTCTATAACTTTGAAACATCACTCAAGTAAGCGCAACTGTTCTATTAGTTTGTGATGCGGAGGTCTGGTAAGTAGGAGGTCGATTCCTGGACTTCCCGATGGGGTTTCAAGAAATACAGAAGGAGCACTCTGACTCAAAACAAAAGTTACAAAGAATGTTGTAGGTGTACTTCAGTTAGTTACTCATAGCAGCCTCACAAAAAGCCTACTCTGGGGCTTAGTTGTAGGAGAAAATGCCCCAAAGGATGGGTTCAGCTTCTACGAATCTACTCATAGGACAAAATCTTCTGGCACACCATGGATTTTTTAGGAAGAGCTATTTTATTGAAGACGTCACAGAGGTAAAACAATTTTTTTTTTTTTTGCAAACAGAGAAGGGTGTGGAAAGTTGAAAACTGATGCACAAAGTCGTTATGCCCGTCACTCACTCTCCAACAGCCCTACAGACTCGGTCTCACAGGCCTGGGTCTATCAGAAAATCGGAAAGTTTGTGGCGGAAAAAGCTCGATATCTAGGTCTTTCAGACTGTCTATAAGAGACCTTATAGCGTGAGAGCCGGGCATGTTTTTATAGTGCTTTATTTTTAGGAACATCGATATCAAACATCCCTAATCATCTCCGCGTTTTTCTGATCAAGCAATGTGCTTGCCTAACCTATGTACCGACCTGTTGATATTAATTAATGAATGCAAAATATTTTTATTATTTAATTAATAAAAAAATAAAATGTTTTGTCTTAAGATTTGTTGGAACTACGAGTTTTTTCTTCTGTTTCTTAACCCATTCGGTTGACGTTTTTATTTTGGCGTCTATTTTCCGCGATCTTTGTGAAGATCTTTTGATTCCAGATTGATTTATTTCATTTCTTACCTCTTGTTTTGATTTTGGTTTCCCTGATCCTTTCCCCATTTCCCCACATTTAAACAATTAGGAAGGTTAAAATCAGGAGTTTTCTAGAGTTTCAATATTTTTCGCACAGTTCACATTGCATACGTGCATTGCATTGCATTTCAACATACACATCTACTTATTTCGCTTTCAGTTTTATCCATAATTATCCCTAAAAAATGTCTTCCACAGATTCCAGTCGCAATTCCATAGTCCGTACGTCATCCCCGAGCAGCGAATGGGTTAATGACCAACTCATTTGTATTTCATCATGGGATATCTCCGTGTCTGCTGTCAGTCAATAATAACTTCTCAAAAAGTTCTCTCTACTTCTGGTTATTACTATCGATTCTGATGATTTCTTAATGCTCTTCGTTTCATAAAAACTCGCGAGCCTTTATTTGGCAAGAAGAAGTTCTGACTTCGTGACAACGAGACGGTTTTCCAAACAAAAATCAGTTCCGAACATGGAGTCGTCATAATTGAAGGATGGCAAGATAGTTTAGAATGTTTAGATACTAGTTTTGGAACTAGTATCTTTCGTTGACAGATGATTTTATGTTTAACTTTATGGCCTGGCAGCCTGGCACGCACTCTTGAGATTTTATCTTACGAACCGATTCTGATTGTAAGATATC
>NW_007381963.1:0-960 GCF_000475195.1 Diaphorina citri | reverse complement strand
TAGTGGACGAGTGAATAGTAACACATGGTCAAAAAATTTGTACCTTCCCACGTAGGATTTCATGTCCTAGCGCTCCATCTATTACAAATGCCTTGAGGGCACACTCGATTTGTCAAGGGTCTAGGTCTACCTTGCCCTTGAGATCAATTTAATTTGAAGCCCATTTGCTTTGTTCCATCAAAGAAGGGCGCCAGTAAAACTCGGTACAAATAATGTTCCTTCTTTTATTGAGCTCCTCATTTTCCGTTTTGGATTCATGAAAGATCCGTCCTAAGCCAATGTAAATGCATTTCATACTTTATTATTATTATTATTTTCATTATTTTTAATCGTTTAATTTTAATGGGGATATGTATTAGATTTATATTTTATTTACTGTTTGACTCCTTTATTGTACAATATTTCTACTATTATTTTTACATACAATTAGGTAATTTATTTTTTAAAACCTCCATGTAACGAAAATCTCGATATTACAAAGAAAGGTCCATTTCTCTCTACTTTTATTACAGTGTAACGAAAACTCGTTATAAGAAACAAGTCGGAACCTTTGAATTTCGTTATCGAGGTTTCACTATTACTACGTAAGTACCTGTTTTATTTCTCAAGCCACTTTGTACTCCTTACTTTCGAACTCCTATATTTTTGATTCCAAAAAATTATGAAGGTACAGAAAATTCAACCCGAAAAGTTACTCGAAAAAAAAATCCCAACTTCTAAAATTTAAATTATTTACATTGCGTACAACTTTCAGCATTTTACTTGATTCAAGGAAAGCTTGACCTTGTTCGAATATATCATGGTTGCTGTTTAACAACCCCACCCCCTAAAAGAAAAAGGTCTGCTGTTGAATTTTCTGTACACTTTCCTGGATCACTCGATTTTTTCCCCCAAAGCAGCTTTGACTATACGTATGTGCCTTATATGCTTCTGTCAAATTTTCACTTTCCATTTATTTTT
>NW_007381962.1:7895-8620 GCF_000475195.1 Diaphorina citri | reverse complement strand
GCATATTACCGCTTTTTGGCGGTTTTCGGTGTAATTTAACAATATCTCGGGAACAGTATAAGCTAAAGACTTGAAATTCGGTATGTAGTTCACAAATGTGACAAGGATGCAACACAAAACGTTTGGTTAAAATAGGTGCTGCGGTTGGCGGTATTTTGACCGCTTTTTGGCGGTTTTCAGCTATACTAACTAAACAGTTAGAAATATTGTAAATGTTACAACAGAACACCCAAATAAGCACCATTCAATAGGATAAGGAAAGTCGTGTGATGTTCACACCAGATTTTTTTTTTTTTCCTAAAAAATTCAAATTCCGTAATACCTACTGCAACTCTCTCCGTCTCGTTTCTCTGTCTCTCTCACTCTCTTACCTCATTTTTCCTCCACATCTCTTCTTCTTCTTGCTTCTTGGATTTTAATTATCTCTTTCTTTCCCTCTCTCTCTCTCTCTCTCTCTCCTTAATTACCTACACTATGCTTAATGAACCACACTTGCCTTCTCTCTCTTCCACTCTTTCTTTTGAACCAATTTATGTTCTTTTTAATTACATTTTCTTTTCATTCTTAATTTTATTATTTTAATCCAGAATCGGGACCTTAGTTCATTTAAAGCTATTTTTAAAGCTATGGCTTTAAAAATAGCTTATAAGACAGACTTTATTTGTTCACAGTAAATTTAAGGTTAAAAAAAAAAAAAAAAAAAAAAAAAATTTTTATGACACTTT
>NW_007381962.1:4153-6514 GCF_000475195.1 Diaphorina citri | reverse complement strand
GAAGAGAGGAGGGAGGATAGAGAAAAATCCAGACGTTCCGAGAACAGACCCACCACATCACTAATCAAGAGTTGATATGTACACCAACATCGATCTCGTGAAAAATTCCGTATATGGAAAGACACCTTGGTAACTTAAATAACCTCTACTCAGGAAATCTTGTTTTCCGAAAAACCAGATTGAAATAGGGACGATAATTCACCAGAGAGGGAGCAGAGAATGATAAACAGAACCTCCAATCTGAAAGCAGAAGGAGAGAATGAGCTTGACAAAAATCTAAGGTCCGAAAAAACTCCCCTTGAACCCCTACTACCAAAACTAGAGTAGGGGATTAGGGGAAAATGTAGGGGGTTCAAGGTTAGGTTCTCCTACATGCTTGAACATGGGTTTGGAGATTCTTCTGTGGATTATTAAGATAGAAGGTTACATATACCTGAGTCTTTTACAGCTGTTAGTTAGATTGTTTACGCGCGACTTGTTCGTGGTATTCGTCGTTTGTTCGCGGTATCCGCGGTTTGTTCACGGTTTGTCGTGGATACCGCGAACAAATTACGGATATCGCGAACGAACTGCGAATACCGCGAACAAACCGCAAATACCACGAACAAGTCGCGAGTACCGCGAACAAACCAAGAATACCGCGAACGAGTCGCGAGTACCGCGAACAAATCGCAAATACCGCGAGCAAATCGCAAATACCGCGAATAAGTCGCGAATACCGCGAACAAGTCGCGAATACCGCGAACAAGTCGCGAATACCGCGAACAAATCGCGAATACCGCGCACAAGTCGCGAATACCGCGAACAAACCGCGGATACCGCGAACAAATCGAAACAACTGTAAAAGACAATGTATCAATGCAATTTCTATCTTAATAACCACAGAAGATTCTCCAAACCCATGGTTAAGATGTAGGAGAAACCTAACCTGAACCTCCTACATTTCCCCTGATCCCTTACTCTAGTTTTGATAGTAGGGGGTCAAGGGGAGGTTTCTTCGGACCTAGATTTTTGTCAGAGCTCATTCTCTCTTCTGCTTTCAGATTGGAAGGTTCTATCATTCTCTGCTCCCTCTCTGTGATATCTCCCTATTTCAATCTGGTTTTTCGGAAAACAAGAGTTCCCAGTAGAGTATTTAAGATTACCAAGGTAAGGTGTCTTTCCTATGGAATTTTTCACGAGGAATCGATTGGTGTACATATCAACTCTTGATTAGTGACTTGGGGTCTGTTCTCGGAACGTCTGGATTTTTCCTATCCTGCCCTCCTGTCTTCGATTTCGAGACGATAAGTTCTCCTTTGTTACAGTTCCTTCTACAGCTGTGTCCACACATAGTCGATCGATGTCAAAACTCGGAAAAAGTAAATTTAAAAGGTCTAAAATTCAATTTTTAATTGCCGTTCTAATGAAATAGTTCGAAGAGTTGTGATGTCAGATTTCACGTCAAAATGCGCAGAAACGCTTGCGCACAAACAAACGAAGCAGGAGTCATGAATTATGACGTCATCGCCTACGGGAGCGTATGCCATGACGTCAAAGTTTACGATTTACCGGATTTTTTAAATCGATTTATCTCGGTATCTAGAAGTCGTAGAAGAAAAAAAGAAAAATTCCGTTGGTCCTCATTTTTTGCTCTATGACTTTGAAACATCACGTCGTTTGTTTGTGCGCAAGCGTTTCTGCGCATTTTGACGTGAAATCGGACGTCACAACTCTTCGAACTTTTTCATTAGAACGGCAATTAAAAATTGAATTTTAGACCTTTTAAACTTACTTTTCCCGAGTTTTGACCTCAGATTTGGATTTTTCACAACTTTTTACGTAGGAATCAACCTTTTATTAATAATAATTTCCCAATTGCAACTCCTCCATTAGAGTGACCCATGCACAAAACTGAATAAAAACCTTCAACCAAGCCGGGAATCGAACCCAGGACCTTTGGTGTGTTGCTAAAAAAATAGAGAAATGGAAAACGCTGTTTGTAATCTGTAAGTGCTACTCATGAGGTCAAGATCTCCTAATTAGTGACCCATGCACAAAAATGAAAAACCTTCAACCAAGCCGGGAATTGAACCCAGGACCTTTGGTGTGTTGCTAAATAAATAGAGAAATGGAAAACGCTGTTTTTTTGTAACACATACATAAAAATAGAAATATATATTTGTTTAACTTTATTTATAGGTTAAGTGATTGGTAAAAGTAGGTAAGTTTCTTTTTGCACGCTACCTAACCTTGTAGAGGGACTTGTGCAAAGATAGCCTTGTGTTAATCTTCCCAGTAATATGGGAAAATGATGTCTTTGTATGGGAAAAAAAAAAAAAAAAAAAAGGGGATAGGGGGCCACCAGTTTTGGGGGGAAAA
>NW_007381962.1:0-3325 GCF_000475195.1 Diaphorina citri | reverse complement strand
TTTTTTTTTTTTTTTTTTTTTTTTAAAAAAAAAAAAAAAAAAAAAAAAAAAAAAAAAAAAAAAAATCTGGTGTGCTTTATTAAAGCAAGATAAATAAATTAAATTGAATTAGGGGGTTGTACGTTGTACTTGTCTAAAAAAAAGAAGAAAAAAGGGGATTTAGCTAAAAAAAAAAAGGAAGGAAGGCAGATTGGATTGGACGTTGAACTCACCTAGCGACACAAGGCTGCGTGTTACACGCCTCGTCCACAACGCGCGGCTTGGTCTCCACCTTACACAACTCATGCTTCACCTCTTCCTCCGTCACACGATTGCGGCATTTCAGCTCCGGCCGACGCACCCCTCCACCGCACGGCCGACTACATGCGGCCGCCTGAACGACGGACCAGTAGTAGTAGGCCGGTCCGGCGCCGGAACAGGTCGTATCGTCGCCGCCGCATACGCCACAGGAGTCGACCGTGAGGTCCGACCCGATGCGGAGATCGCAGCCCACTTTCTGCGAAACGGGAGAATGGGGAAGTAAAGTCGGGGAAGTATGGTTTGGTTTAGATTAGACCTGCCTTCAGATTATATTTGGTTCTAAATTGAAATTTAAAATTTGTTCTAATTTGCTGGTGGGTATATCTCATTAAATCACGAGATATGTCCACCAGTAAATTCAATTTAAAATATGTTTAATCATTTATGAAAAATATGTAACTATTAAAATGTCAATAAAATTACAAATACCTATACCTTTTTTCAACTATGGGAGTAATTAGTAACTATTTGGGGGCACGGTTGGTCCAGTGGTAACGCGCTCCAATTTAAAATATGTTTAATCATTTATGAAAAATATGTAACTATTAAAATGTCAATAAAATTACCAATACCTATACCTTTTTTCAACTATGGGAGTAATTAGTAACTATTTGGGGGCACGGTGGGTCCTGTGGTAACGCGCTCGCTTGCCATGCAGAAGGTCCCAGGTTCGTTATTGAGATATTGGGAAAATCCTACAATGCTGCAGTGAGCACCAAAGTTGTGACATTATAACACAAAGAAACTGCATTTACATTTACTTTTACAAAAAAGACTTCATTTGTTCCACTAGGTACAAGTAGTAGGTACTTTTCGGGAACATTAAAATTTCTATTGTAGGTAATTCTTTCAATATTATTAAATAGAATAGAACAGGATTAGGACAAAATGGAGTACCTAGAACAGAATAAAATAATCATAGATTAGAACAAAATAGAAATAGAATAAAGTATGCCTAGAATGTGTAGAATACAGAACAAAGGAATAATTTAAAAAATAAAGAACAAAATACAAGAGGATTGCACATTGCCTACTCATAAGATATGTCCGGCGTTCATAAAAAAAGGGGATTAAAAAAGGCCACTGATTTCGGCGAAAATAACTTCTTATCTAACGCTGCTTAGCTTTGTATCTTGTTCTTGTAAAATATTAAAAAAAAAAAAAAAAAAAAAAAAAAAAAAAATGTGGGGGTTTTTTTAAAAATGAAGCAAGTCCACACTTGCGTTGGAAATGTCGAACGTGGTCAAACTTTAAGTGTGGACCCTGCTTAAGGGGCTCTCCGCCACATTGAAATTGTATGTCCAGCGATGCTCCTGAAAATGGCACTTGCTGCTGGCTATTGAAAGCAAATCAATCAGTTTGCTTAATGATCTTAATCCATATGAAAAAGGTTAATTGTATTGTTTTGATACAAAGCTTATGGTACCTGAGATCATCAATGTGATCAGTCATCTGTGGACATCTGTGGATTGTCATCTGTCAATCAAATTTATCAAACTGTGGTATTATTTAACATGTATTGTATATAATTGTTATACAATTAAAATAAGTATCATTACAAATTACAAAAATTTCAAATATTTAACCTTAAAAAACCATTAAAAAAAAAAAAAAAAAAAAAAAAAAAAAAACATGGTATCTTAAGGCTAAATAATTGAGAAATCACATTGATTGAAAAGGTAATCTTAGTTCATTCATTCAAACTCCGATTGTTGGCCTGGGCATTTGAGTTTTATAGTGGTTGCCCCTAATTCCCCTAATAGTTGTATATAGTGCTTGCCCCTAGTTGCCCCTAATAGTTTTATAGTGGTTCCAAATAGTAATAGCTGATGCATTTGTGGGGGGTATTTCACTCATATAATCGCGACTACTCTTAACGAGTTAACACCGTTCTCCCTAAAGTTCTCAAAAGTTCAAACGTTGTAAATGCTTTCTATGAGAAAGTTCGTCTGCTGGTAGATAAATGCTTTCTTTAAAGTTTGGGGGGTACATTGTAGTTTTTGAATAGTTTGGTCAAGTTTTGGTATGTTTTCCCCGAATTAGTGTTTTCTTCACTATCGCGGTCAAAAGTTTCTGCACAAAATTGCTTCTTTTAAAACTTAGGAAAACTATGTGAAACCTCCCAGACGTATGCTTTCTAGCTCTGGGGGGCACCCACGGTAACATTGGATAATAGGGTAGAGTCTATTCTTTTGTGACTTTCAAGAGATATATTATATTGTTACTTTTTAGGCCCTTTTTCAAGAGGTATCGTCCAATATATTGCTACTTTCAAAAGCCCTATTTCTATTCTATTATTACTTTCAAGGGTCCTATTTCTATTCTATTGTGATTTTCAAGGGACCTATTTCTATTCAATTGTGACTTCCAAGGGCCCTATTTATATTTTATTGTGACTTTCAAGGACCCTATTTCAAGAGCTATCGTCTATTCTATTGTGACTTTCAAGGGCCTATTTATATTCTATTGTCACTTTCAAGGGACACTCACTGGCATAGTCCATTGATACACATATCCAGACTTGCTCCCGTACATTTCGTCCCATCCTGGACCCGGGAGTTCAAGGTAACTGTGTCCCCATTCTGTGTGTAAATAATCGATAACTGATATCGATTATTCCAGTCGATTACGATTAATCGATCTTTTATTGTGACTTTCAAGGGCACTATTTCTATTCTATTGTGATTTTCAAGGGACCTATTTCTATTCAATTGTGACTTCCAAGGGCCCTATTTATATTCTATTGTGACTTTCAAGGGCCCTATTTATATTTTATTGTGACTTTCAAGGGCCCTATTTCAAGAGCTATCGTCTATTTTATTGTGACTTTCAAGGGCCCTATTTCAAGAGCTATCGTCTATTTTATTGTGACTTTCAAGGGCCCTATTTCAAGAGCTATCGTCTATTCTATTGTGACTTTCAAGGGCCACTCACCTGGCACAGTCCGTTGATACACATATCCAGACTGGCGCCCGTACATCTCGTTCCATCTTGGACCCGGGAATTCAAAGTAACTATGTCCCCA
>NW_007381961.1:0-9945 GCF_000475195.1 Diaphorina citri | reverse complement strand
GAAAAATTAAAAAAAAAAAAAAAAAAAAAAAAATCAAACCTGTATTCTACAAATTTAATAATGAAGTGTTATAACGAACAGAAACTCATATTCATTTCGAGAATAGTGGTAACCTATGGTTATTTGGTTATATCGCGTCGACAACTATATCTTGCTGTGCCAAGATCCCAACTTACTTAGTCTGAAAACCAATCAAATTATCTCAATTCACTTCGGGGAAAAATTTTAAAAGTTTGATTTAGACAAAGCGAAGAAACGCTTTTTATTATATTTATGTTTTATTTAAAAGTGGTGATCTGGGGGAAGGTAAAAATTATATCACTTTAATTATTATTTAATTATAATTATTAACAAAAAGTAGGTAGGTATTTGAAAATAATATAATTAAGAAGACCATTATCATGGTTAATAATTGTAAAAGCAAAAAGCATAACAGCACAATGACCTATGATAATTAATAATTCTATAGATTTTTATTTAACGTTAACGCGACTACCATCGCGGATTAGCTCTGAACTGAAAAAATTACCGTAAAGTATGCTTTTTTTCCATTAAACTCATCAATCTCCCTTATGCCAGATCACATCAATCATTAAAAAACTATGTAAAGATTTGGTACTTGGACATTATTCTTCTCAGAGCAAAATGAAATTCTTTTTATTCCTGTAGGAAAAAAATGTGTACGAAGAAGTAACTACTTGAATAAGTGCATGATAAAAAAATGGAATGAAAATATCTAAATTTGAAAATAGGTATACGTACCTATGCTGATATTGGAAAATAGTGATAACAAAATGCGCATTCTATAGATTTTTATTTAACGTTAACGCGACTACCATCGCGGATTAGCTCTGAACTGAAAAAATTACCGTAAAGTATGCTTTTTTTTCCATTAAACTCATCAATCTCCCTTATGCCAGATCACATCAATCGTTAAAAAACTATGTAAAGATTAGGTACTTGGACATTATTCTTCTCAGAGCAAAATGAAATTCTTTTTATTCCTGTAGGAAAAAAAAAATGTAAATCTAATAACTTGAGTAATTTAAAACTCAAAGGAAAAAAAGACACCCAAGTGGAAGCTTGACCCCTACGCCATCGCCATGAGAATTTAGACGGTCTGAAGAGAACACTGTTCATAGCAAAAGCTGAGGTTATTAAGTTATTAAATAGGAGCTAAATGATAAAAGATTTACTAAGCAGACTTTAAGATATATCATAATGTAGAAACTAACACAATGTGCTTACTTTACTTTGGCTTTCAAAATTGAAAGAACCACTAGGAAAATCGTAGAGGGAGGACAAAAATAAGCACAACACTGGTGCTGAAAATTGTACCTAGTTATTGAGTTGCTTTTTTTTAACCAAGTTTTTAAGCTCATTACTCTCTTTCACTTACTAAAAAACTTTTTTCTAATTCCAAAATTTTTTAACGGTTTGATTTGTTTGTACAATAATAAAATAGGGTTTGAGATAGTTGGGGATGTAGGATACTTGCAAGGGGCAAGGATGGTTCAAAGCTACACCAATCCTTAATATGTATGGTAAGAGGAAGCGCATACTGACCATTCTTCTACCATGAATATCTCTCTAAAAACAGGAACTATCATCACATATTAGATGAACTGCTATCACTATCCGTGTGAATAAATGAATCTGGTGTTGCCAAAGGACTCAGAGTTCTATTTATTATGATACCTATGATTTATTGTATTTAAAATGTTCAAAATAAAAGAAGGAAAGTATTGTTGAAAAAAAAAAAAAAAATATTCTAATCATTTCAGACTGAAGTATTCACAGTTGGAGGGATCCATAAAACTCAAATAACAGCCTTGGAGTGGAGCCTGAATGGAGAGAAATTATTCTCAGGGGACTCAGAAGGTGTGGTGGGATTCACTCAGATGGATTTCTACATGGTAAAAAAAAGATGCCCTCTAAGTAAAAGGTTTAAGAAAGAATATTTTGATTTTATCTTTTGGGTTAATTTCTTCACAATTTAACCAATACAGGGTGATCACCATAACATCAAAGAGGAAATAGGTAAATAAGTTGGTAAAACTCCCCTTCCTGCTGAGAGAAATTCAAAATTTCAAAAGGCCTTCACATTGGAATAACATTATGAAAATCTATAATTAACTAGGTAGGTATTATTCTAACTTCAATATATTTTATTGTTTTTCCTTCCAGAACTTGACCAAATCTTGTGAGATTTCAAACGAACGATATCGCATTGTCCAGCTTAGCTTCAACAACAATCAAATCCTACTGGTGTCCAGCCTGTACCGCTCGGTGATTTTGTATAAAAACGAAAACTGGAAAGTCTTGCAAATCGGTCAAAAAGATCGAAAAACGTAAGTGAATTTAGAACAAACTATGAAAGAGGGATACCATATCAGATACCAGCAAATTATTAGTGTATAGTAAGTGATTGTATTTGACATAACATTGATAGATTGATACCTATCCAAGAGTCAATGCCTGTTATAAATCTTTTGAAAAATTATTTCTCGAAGTTCAGACACTTGTATTTCATATTAATCAGAGCAAGCCTTATGAACCACCACCTTCTCTCACGTGGAACCAGCGACCTCTGTGCCTTGGTAGGTATCATTTAGGTTTAGGGCCAGGAGCAGTTTAACTCTTGGATTGAGCAATCTGGTTGGTTTATTTTCATCTTTTTAGCCAGTCAGGTTCCTTAATCCAAGAATTTAACTCAGATTTACGTCCTGTCCATAAGACTTCCACTCAGACTCAATAGTCAAAGTTTCTTCTTATTTTTTACTTTCCTTATCCTATACTCCTATAGGAAGGAAAGTAATGTAATCGGGTCAAATTTTCGATGGTCAGTTTTTAGTGCCAAAACACATATTGAGGTCCCTAGAGCCTAAATCCAAAGTTTCAGCCATTGGTCCGTGTGTGTGTCTGTCTGTAAACAAAATATCTCGAGGACGGTAAGAGCTAGAGACTTGAAATTTGGTATGCAGCTGTCAAATATGACAAGGATACGACACGAAACTTTTGGTTAAGATCGGTGTCAACGGTTGGCAGCATTTTACCGCTTTTTGGCGGTTTTCGGTGTAATTCAATAATATCTCGGGAACTGTATGAGCTAGAGACTTGAAATTTGGTATGTAGTTCAAAAATGTGATAATAAGGACCCAAAAACCATTTTGTTGATATAGGTGCTGCGGTTGGCGGTATTTTGACCGCTTTTTGGCGGTTGTCGACCGTTTTTTGGCGGTTTTCAGCTATATAAGCATCATTTAATAGGATAAGGAAAGTCATGTGATGTTCACACCAGATTTTTTTTTTTTTTCTCGTTGTGCTTTATAGAGATTTTCTGAATAAAATGAAAACGCAAGACTCTATTATTTTATGTTACAATTTTATAATAACGACTAGACAAAACAAAAAAACTAAACTCAAGACAGTACAAGGGGATGTGTTCATTCAAACAAATTGAACTGGCTTGTAATCCTCTACAAAGGTAACTTACTCTTAGCCAGGACCACAATCTGAGTTCGGTTTAACTCTGGGAATAAAGAAATCTGATTGGTTCATTTCTAAAATTTTAAGATAATGACTATATTAGTCATATCACTATCCAGAGAGGTTTCCTCTAGTAGACTATCCTCCAGTTTGGTAATGGTATTGGCATCTTCATCTGGTTGTGTATCTTCTGGTTTTGAGCTAGGTTGAGTTTCGTTGCCGCTATTGGTTGAGAGTTCGGTAATAATTTGAGTTTCACTCACAGGTTCGATGGAATTTGATTTCTCTGATCTACTAGGATTGTGATTATTTACGTCTGAATTACTTTGAGGTTGCTCTCTAGTGTCTTCAGTCTCATGAGGGGGTTTGCCTTGATTGCTTTCACTTTCTACATTGTTCTTATTCCCAGATGATGCTGATAAGTTGGAATGCGTCTTCGATAATGACTATATTAGTCATATCACTATCCAGAGAGGTTTCCTCTAGTAGACTATCCTCCAGTTTGGTAATGGTATTGGCATCTTCAACCCTGTTGTTGCCATCTGGTTGTGTATCTTCTGGTTTTGAGCTAGGTTGAGTTTCGTTGCCGCTATTGGTTGAGAGTTTGGTAATAATTTGAGTTTCACTCACAGGTTCGATGGAATTTGATTTCTCTGATCTACTAGGATTGTGATTATATACGTCTGAATTACTTTGAGGTTGCTCTCTAATGTCTTCAGTCTCATGAGGGGGTTTGCCTTGATTGCTTTCACTTTCTACATTGTTCTTATTCCCAGATGATGCTGATAAGTTGGAATGCGTCTTTAATTAAAACGTTTCAAAAAAGACACACTTGAGCACAAACTTTAGAGATACAAGTTGTTCAGTTCAAAAGAGTAAAGTAGATTTAAAAACTTTTTTTTAATTTTTAAACAGTGAACTTTCAACTTTCACCCCGACCGAACAAAAAAACGCAAAAAGGATTGAGGATATGAATGAGAAGTTGCCATTTGTTTTCTTATCAACACTTTATCACTTAAAACTTGACAACCAATGAACAGAGAGATATTTTTTGTAACCACCATAAAGAAGTGATTTGATTGGTTGATCATAATGATCATCATGAAAAAAAAATCAACCGAGTGCTAAGTTCACACATGTCAAACATTTGTACAGTGTTGTCAGATGTAAAATCCGTGAAGAGGGGCAACTGAAAGAGTTCCTGAAGTCATGAAAAATCAGAAAAGAACTTTTATCCATTTTCAAGTCCAAGATTAAAGAGGAATACTTTCCTGTTAAATTTGTTTCCCTTTAAATTTATCACTTGCCTTGTGTTCTGCTTTTTCCCCATAAAATTCTGACCACCATTGGTAACACTAACTTTTTTTCTTGCCCTTTGAAGTTCATGTTTTTTAGAACTGCATTTGAAGACCTCTACTCAACATGATCAAATGGCGAAGTTGTGTTTGTTTTTCTTGAAGGGGTGTTCCTCCTTTGGGTTAAAAATATAATGTCCATAATAGCTTTCTTTAAACTTTGATAAAATCAGTAATTAAAATTGTTCTAGCACTTGTGATAAGAAGTTCAAGACTGTTGTGTGTAGCTAAGATTGATAAAAGAATTGAGAAATGAATCTCATATAAGCTTGAGATTATACAGTCTATATTACTCCTATTAAAAGTGATATAGCCATACATTGTTTCACAGATTACATTTAGTTTAGTGATGTGTCTGACTGAAGTAGTTGTTTTCCATAATGGATGGAAAAATAGAAAGAATGGAAGTTGATGTTCCCAACACTTTGAAAAGAAGTAACAGTGTTCCTATTATTAATACAACAATGGCTAGCACATCAACTGCAACCAATGCTCCTCCTGTGGAAAGGTAATTTTGAAGTACACTGTCCTAATAATAGCTGCCTATTTAGGTCACACTAGAGTTGATATAGTGATGGTTCAAATATGTGAGTATTGTCATGAATAACCTTGAACTTAAGACTTTGCCCTGTAGAGGATTGATAAATATGCAATCATTCTTTGTAATATAAAATCAATTTATGAACATTAATATGCAATATTCTATGTATTTCAGAGAACCACACATCTACCCACCTTTAAGAAACAGAAGATACAGTGCCAGTTTCAGTCCAATTTTCAATCCTACCTCACCCAAATTATTGAGAGTGCACCAATTACAACAGGAAGAAGGCTCGGATGTGGTGAATAGAGAAGTGGCCCATGAGAAGGAATTGCACAATACTCTCCAGATGTCACTGTCTTGTGAAGATTTGACAGTGGGGGACAAAGTAAGCAAATTTTTATTGTAATTTCCTAAACAGTAGGTACTAGGGATGCCAACTGTCCCATATTTCCCAGGACATCCCATATTTTTGGGAAAAATATAATGTCCCGGCGGGACCTTTGTCTTTTTTTTATAGGATAAAATTCTATACCTTGGCTGGGATTGAACCCACGCCTTAATGCTTACTAGGCAAGTGTCTTGACCACTACAACTACACCACCTGAGCATGAAGACTTGTCTTTTCATGTTATACAATTTTTGACAGTAAAAAAGTTTTTTTCAGCCCCCCCCCCCCAAAAACAATTGTCCCGGGTAAAAATCGGAAATCCCGTTTTTTTAACCCATTTTTCCAATTTGTCCCGTAAAGGTGGGAAAAAAAGTTGGCAACCCTAGTAGGTACCCACTCTAATCATAAAAAAAACACATAATCCTGTCTTAATTGGCATCAATTTGATGTGTCAGAATAGGTAGTGTACTGTGTTACAAATCACCAATAACAAATCATTATTCTTTTCATTTTCAGTTGGATGGAGACATGAATGGTACTAAATTGAAAACCAAAGTGTTTGACCCTCTTCATCTTAATCTTCCAAATAACTGTCCCCCACTCTGTTCTACACCTTCCCCTACACCACTACCCAGATGCTTCTCTCCGTCAGTTGTGTCCTCACCAAGTCCCACCAGAAAATTCTCTCTCAGGTAATACCAGTCTTCATTATTTGACCACTGTGGTGACTGGTACCTAAATGTGTGTAGTGTGTACCTACTTGAAAAATCTCATTAGGTTGAAAATAATAATTAATAAAAATATATGAAAAATGTCAAGATTTGAGCATAAGATCTAAAAAAAAAAAAAAAAAAAAAAAAAAATCTACTCTACTCTACTCTAATGTCAACAATGCAACACCAGAATCTGTGTGAGGAATTCTCACCACAAAATTATGTGCTCTACCTGCAGAAGCCTTGAGGGTTAGGTGGTAGAGAATACATTAGTCATTACTCATTAAGTTTACCTAGTTGCTTTCTATTGAAAAGTTAAGTAAGTAAGAGTTCATTATTATTTGCCCAACTGTGATCATTTTAAATTGATGAACTTTGAGTCTCTACTGTTCCAAGAAAAAACTTTTGGTTCATTTTCAGGAGAAGCTTAAGTCCTGTATTACGGCCCAGTACTTTGGGACCGGTGAAACGGAAGCTACAAGATGATTCAAATGAAGAAGGACGTTTTAGTAAGAGACCTTCATTTGGCCTTCTTGCCACACAAAAGTAAGTAGTACATTAGTTTCCATACATCAGGTACAATAGGAAAATAAATTTTCTCTTAGAGAAAACTCTCACACTGTTTTTAGAAGTTTTGTACAGTTCACTGAACTACTCATAGTACAGTAGAACCTTGATTATTTCAACTCTCTATTATTACAACCCCAAAATCAGTTCAAAATGGGGTATTTATTAACCATTTTGTTATTTTAAAATTTGCCCCCTTTTCCATTGTTTTATACGGAATTTCAATTATTTCAACTACCCTCGGTCCCAATTAAGTAGTTGAAATAATTGAGGTTCTACTGTACATAAAAAGGGTAGTTCAATGGTTATTAATACATTTTCCTCCCTCATTTTCAGGACAGACATTGCTCTGAGTCCTTTGGCAACACCAGATTCATTTATTCACACGGATAGTGATAGCAGTTCATCTAATATGTGATGATAGTTCCTGTTTTTAGAGAGATATTCATGGTAGAAGAATGGTCAGTATGTGCTTCCTCTTACCATACATATTAAGGATTCGTGTAGCTTTGAACCATCCTTGCCCCTTGCAAGTATCCTACATGCCCAACTATCTCAAACCCTATTTTATTATTGTACAAACAAATCAAACCGTTAAAAAAATTTGGAATTAGAGAAAAGTTTTTCAGTAGGTAAAAGAGAGTAATGAGCTTAAAAACTTGGTTAAAAAAAGCAACTCAATAACTAGGTACAATTTTCAGCACCAGTGTTGTGTTTATTTTTGTCCTCCCTCTACAATTTTCCTAGTGGTTCTTTCAATTTTGAAAGCCAAAGTAAAGTAAGCATATTGTGTTAGTTTCTACAATAAGATATACCTTAAAGTCTGCTTAGTAAATCTTTTATCATTTAGCTCCTATTTAATAACTTAATAACCTCGGTTTTTGCTATGGAGTCCACATAGGAGAAAGCTGGCAACCATGACTGCTGCCCTTCTGGGTTCTGGACACGGGTCTGAGCTGATGATGCACTTGATACAAATGAAAATCTGGCAATGTAAGAAAAAAAATGAAATAAAATATCAAAATCAAGTCATCAATATTCTTTGTGGTAATCAGGTCAGAAGAGAGCTTCTTAACAACTTTGGTGACTATCATCGCATTCCCACAAAAGAGGCTCTCTACTTCACTACAAAAAATCATTTGGTTTTCCCCCCTTAAATCATCCGTGCTGCTTACTGAGTTAAGGTATATATTTAGTCTTTTGAGCAGGAGGGTGATAAACACTATAGCTATAGGAATTATGTATAGGTTCTACTTGTAATAAAAATTTGATGTGAGACTATGATAGGAAGCACTTACTGTATACTATTGTATTACCTGAATTACTCTGCTCGTTTTCTTCAATATCATCTTCATCCAAGCTCTGTCAAATCTCTATAAGCACAAAAAGAAAAAAAAAAAAAAAAATATCTGGTGTGAGCATCACACGACTTTCCTTATCCTATTAAATGATGCTTATATAGCTGAAAACCGCCAAAAAACGGTCGACAACCACCAAAAAGCGGTCAAAATACCGCCAACCGCAGCACCTATATCAACAAAATGTTTTTGGGTCCTTATTATCACATTTTTGAACTACATACCAAATTTCAAGTCTCTAGCTCATACAGTTCCCGAGATATTATTGAATTACACCAAAAAGCGGTAAAATGCTGCCAACCGTTGACACCGATCTTAACCAAAAGTTTCGTGTCGCATCCTTGTCATATTTGACAGCTGCATACCAAATTTCAAGTCTCTAGGTCTTACCGTTCTCGAGATATTTTGTTTACAGACAGACACACACACGGACCAATGGCTGAAACTTTGGATTTAGGCTCTAGGGACCTCAATATGTGTTTTGGCACTAAAAACTGACCATCGAAAATTTGACCCGATTACATTACTTTCCTTCCTATAGGAGTATAGGATAAGGAAAGTAAAAAATAAGAAGAAACTTTGACTATTGAGTCTGAGTGGAAGTCTTATGGACAGGACGTAAATCTGAGTTAAATTCTTGGATTAAGGAACCTGACTGGCTAAAAAGATGAAAATAAACCAACCAGATTGCTCAATCCAAGAGTTAAACTGCTCCTGGCCCTAAACCTAAATGATACCTACATTACCTACCAAGGCACAGAGGTCGCTGGTTCCATGATTTGAGAAATTCATCACTGATCTGAGTTTACTGCTGAGCAGCACAAGCACTATTAATTTTAAGGAATTAAGGTGGGATCACACAATAGGTATCACAATTTTCTCTTCCATACCGTGTGGTCGGTCTTCGTTAACATGACCATAAACCTATGGCCATTTTTGATATTATCATGTTGACCCAGCACCTAAATAGGAAGTATTGAATTAAAATACATACTGTATGTAGGTTTAGCCTCACGATATTTATGAATTTTAGTCCCTCTTGCATAAATTGCGTTTTTTTCGTCTTTAATGTAAATTTAAACAAATTGAACTGAATGTACAGGTGTACATGTAAGGGTGGGCTGTTTGAAGAAGCATTCATTTGTCTCTTCTAACTTGTCTGTTAGCTTAGAATTACCAATATATACATATTACGCCTAGTGGCGAGGAACGCAATCTGAATCGGTTCGTTTATTTAAGCTACGTACAAACTCATGGGAATTTTAATTTGTGATAGCACAAAGCTCGGCACAAATGTCTTTCCCTGATTAATACACCTCTCTTTTTTTTACTTGATTTAGACTTGAACCACCAACCTTCCGACCCGAAGACCACAGCTGTGGAACTTCTGGCATTGCAAGTCTTTTACCACCGGCATACTCAATCTTTGTACTCGTCTTTCGTCATATAGCTCGTCTTTTTTTTAAGAGGTTTGACAGAGGGAACTGTAACTGCTATGGTCTTATCGTCCCGAAATCGAAGAGAGAAGGAA
>NW_007381960.1:546-13941 GCF_000475195.1 Diaphorina citri | reverse complement strand
CAGGTACATTAAGGTCGAATCGATGTTGGCAGGGTTATTATCGAGGGCTGGTGGTGAGGGGAGGGAGGAACGAGGAACGTATTTGTAGGAGTTTAGCTTTGATATGATTGGTCCACCTTTTTTTTTCAAATGGAAATCTATTAAACCTTCTTTTTACCTTAAGTACGAACATTTGTCAATTTTGACTAAAGATTGGAATAGATTTTCTCGTCAAGACCTTAGCCTTCTCGGATATCGACGCGACCGACAGCGCGCGACAATTCCTGGTCGCGTTGGGCGTCAAATTTGCCGACGCGGACCAGAGCACGATCAACTGTAAGGATAGTTGCCCCGTGGTCGCTGCAGCGGTCAATAGCGGTGCCGCAGCGACGTAGTGACTTTGTCGGAGTTGCGGTTCGGTGGATTTGGGCCGATATATCGATTGGCGGATATATCGATTGACGGACTTATCGATTGACCTGGATTCGATATCGAAAGCATTTTATGACGGAATCTTCGAAAAGATTGGCCGATCGATGTATGGAAAGTCCTGGATATCGATATGGAAAGTATTTTATGACGAAATCTTCTGTGCCTATAAGACGTTTCGATACAGTTCCGTGACTTTCTCCTGGAAATTGACTTCTTCATGGAATTTGGAGACTTGCCATTTCACTGAGTTCTTCACCTGTCCTGTTGATTGACCAGACCAATTTTATTCGATATTTTTATCCAATTTTTCAAAAGAGGTTTGGGTCAAACCTCGACAAAGAACTTCAAAAACCATCTGTATTTTTACCCTCCGAATTCAATATTTCCGAAGATACTAATCTCACAAAGATTCCGAATCTTCCCATGAAATCCAACTTCTTGGTATTCTCATGATGTTTTGGTCTTCAAGAGCTCTCGAACCTTGGTGGTCCTGTTCTTCAGAAGATGTGTTTAAAACGGAGTCAGTATTCAACAAATGAGAAGTGTTCAATCTAATTGGTCCGGAACAAGTCCCTTCATCAGTTTCAAATGGATAGTGGCTCAACAATTCAACTCTCTTCACTCATTTGACGTATATACGGCTTTTCAAGGAATTCTTCATACATGGGACAACGTGCTTTTCAAGGACTACCTTTCATTGTCGGAGGACAGAAATAATCTGAGAGTTATGAACAGAAATGATCTGAGCCAGGAGGAATGTTGGTGATTTACCAAGGACTTGGATTGGACATCATTTGCTGATTCTTCCAGGATTATCCAATGGAAAGCAATGATTTTCATGGTACACTATTCAATTGAGTTTATTGAACGAGAGATTCAACCGGACAATATTAAAATGATGCAACCACCAGATATTTTTGGTGGTCATATGAATTTTATAATCAACCAGGAAAAAGGTTGAATAGGAATCAAGATGAGATTATATGATTAAGGATTTCACATGCTTCAAAAATTGAGATTTTTCAGACGCCTGGGAGAATAGGAGAAAGCCAGTCGTTCCAAGATCGAAGCTTCTTAAATTACACATCAGAATATCTTTTCAAAATAGACCAAGTCGGTAGTACAGTGGAGGTGGGTATTTGCGTAGGATATCGTGTTCGAATCTTTTTTGAGTTTTGATTGAGGGAAATGTAAGAACAGAGGGCGAGGGGATCTTCTAGTCTCGAAATCAAATCTGTAACCTTACGTCAAATCCTTTTCCAGGACATTTCCAGGTGGACATCAGGATTGAAAAATTACATAAGACATGAAATTTATTTCTTTGAAATATCAAAAACCTAATCGAAAAACGCTTTTTAAGTTTTGAAAATTAATTGAAGGGACGAAAAACTCTTGAGAAAATAACAGAAAATCCCATTTTCCGGCTCTAAAGAACATGGATATTTTCCGACATTAAAACAATATGGACAGCTTCTTATACTCTTTTTCGAACAACACAATATCGGGTTCGAATCTTTTTTGAGGTTTGATTGAGGGAAATGTAAGAACGGAGGAGGTCTTCTAGTCTCGAAATCAAAGAGAGAATGAGAGGATAGGAGAAAGCCAGTCGTTCCAAGATCGAAGCTTCTTAAATCACACATCAGAATATCTTTTCAAAATAGACCAAGTCGGTAGTCCAGTGGAGGTATTTGTGTAGGATATCAATTCAATTCAATTCAATTATTTTTACTGTCCAAATACATGATAGTATGTTAACAATGTTTATACATAATACAATTAGAAACACAAATATATATTAATATCGGGTTCAAATATTTTTTCGAGGCTTGCATCGATTTTTTTTTTTCTTTTTTTTTTTTTTTTTTTTTTTTTTTCTTAAAAAATTTTTTTTTTTTTTTTTTTTTTTTTTTTTTTTTTTTTAAAGAGGTTTGACAGAGGGAACTGTAACTGCTATGTATGGTCTTATCGTCCCGAAATCGAAGAGAGAAGGAAGACCTTTTAACTCCTAGCATATCTTAACCCAGTACATAACCATAACCTCTATTCTTCAAGGCTAGCCTACCCCTGTGTTCCAGGGCCACCGTAATAATTTTATTCGAGGACCACCTAATTTTTTCATTTCATCCTCTCTTATTATTAATTAGATTCATATTAGACACCCAAATTAGATAATGGCTTACCTTATTTTATAGTTGACTACACACAAAGAACCCTAGTCAACTATAAAATAAGGTAAGCCATTATCATCCTCTCTTTTCCCCCAGGTGCAAGGTATTCGAGATGAGCTCACGGTGAAAGTGTACGAGACCCACGCCCGCATTGCCCTGGAAACTAAGCAGCATGCCGAGTTCAACCAATGTCAGAACCAGCTGAGATTACTCTACTCGGAACTAAGCCCGGAGCAGGTTCAAAACCGTCTCGAATTTACCGCCTATCGGATTTTATACTACATCTTTACCAAGGACACTATGGGGAAGAAAAAGAAAAATTCCGTTGGTCCTCATTTTTTCTGCTCTATGACTTTGAAACATCACCCAAGTAAGCGCAACTGATCTATTAATTTCCCTCTCGTGCTTGTTACTAGGTGCTCGCAAATCCTTCAGCAATTTCAACGTGAACTTTGACAGCTTTGATCTGATTGGTCGAGGAGGCATGGGAGGGGAGGAAGAGTTTGACCTGGACTCGTGTCACGTGGTCGGTACCAGTACTCAGGTGGAGAAGCAGTTCTTCCGATTAACAGCGGTAAGTATAGGGGAAAGTTCTTTGATTTGATTGGTCGAGAGGGAAAGGAGAGGAGTTTAGCTTTTTTTTCTAGTTAGGCGCTTTAACACTCTTGTGTCGTTCGCGCCGTCCCCTGTTTACCTAGATCTTAGTATATAGACCAATGGCCTTCAGGTACATTAAGGTCGAATCGATGTTGGCAGGGTTGTTATCGAGGGCTGGTGGTGAGGGGAGGGAGGAACGTATTTGTAGGAGTTTAGCTTTGATATGATTGGTCGACCTTTTTTTTTCAAATGGAAATCTATTAAACTTTCTTTTTACCTTTTAAAAGTACGAACATTTGTCAATTTTGACTAAAGATTGGGATTTTTTCATAACATTGTATTGTATGGATTTCCAACATTCCATTCAAAAAAATTCAAGTACCTAAATCCCATTTTAGTACTAGTCATTTTGATGGTCGATTTTTCATATCGCTGCAGCGGTCAATAGCGGTGCCGCAGCGACGTAGTGACTTTGCCGGAGTTGCGGTTCGGTGGATTTTGGCCGATATATCGATTGGCGGATATATCGATTGACGGACTTATCGATAGACCTGGATTCGATATCGAAAGCATTTTATGACGAAATCTTCGAAAAGATTGGCCGATCAATGTATGGAAAGTCCTGGATATCGATATGGAAAGTATTTTATGACGAAATCTTCTGTGCCTATAAGACGTTTCGATGCATTTCCGTGACATTCTCCTGGAAATTGACTTCTTCATGGAATTTGGAGACTTGCCATTTCACTGAGTTCTTCACCTGTCCTGTCGATTGACCAGACCAATTTTATTCGATATTTTTATCCAATTTTTCAAAAGAGGTTTGGGTGAAACCTCGACAAAGAACTTCAAAAACCATCTGGATTTTTACCCTCCGAATTCAATACTTCCGAAGATACCAATCTCACAAAGATTCCGAATCTTCCCATGAAATCCAACTTCTTGGTATTCTCCTGATGTTTTGGTCTTTAAGAGCTCTCGAACTTGGTCCTGTTCTTCAAAAGATGTGTTTAAAACGGAGTCAGTATTCAACAAATGAGAAGTGTTCAATCTAATTCGTCCGGAACAAGTCCCTTCATCAGTTTCAAATGGATAGTGGATCAACAATTCAACTTTCTTCACTCATTTGACGTATATACGGCTTTTCAAGGAATTCCTCATACATGGGACAACGTGTTTTTCAAGGACCTCCTTTCATTGTCGGAGGACAGAAATAATCTGAGAGTTATGAACAGAAATGATCTGAGCCAGGAGGAATGAGAAGTGGGAACAAACCAAGGATATCGTCTACGCCACCAGTCAACTCAAGTCAATACGACAAGATCTTACCGTAAGTTTGTTTGCTTGGTTTTTTTTTTATGTTTTTATAGTCCCGAAATGGGAATGAGGACAGGATAGGAGAAAGCCAGTCGTTCCAAGATCGAAGCTTCTTAAATCACACATCAGAATATCTTTTCAAAATAGACCAAGTCGGTAGTCCAGTGGAGGTATTTGTGTAGAATATCGGGTTCGAGTCTTTTTTGAGAATTGATTGAGGGAAATGTAAGAACGGAGGTCTTCTAGTCTCAAAATGAAAGAGAGAATGAGAGAATAGGACCGCTCTTCCGAACGGGAGGGAGTAATAATGGCCAGGGGATGGCACAACCCTTCCCCCCACCTGAAGCAAAACAGAGCAACTATAAGAATATTCTCAACAGTTCGCTGATGGGAGATTGGCCTGATAGTTTGAGGTATGTATAAAATAATCTCCTCTTCTTTTTCTTTGTCTGAACATGGGACTTTTCCTAGACAGGGTCAGTGTTTTTCCTCAGCCTGACTTTTCCTAGACAGGGTCAGTGTTTTTCGTCAGCCTTTCAATCAGTCCTAGTTAGGGTGATTGCTTTGGGCTGACATTTGGTTTTGGCTACAAAACTCCCTGCTTAATATCCTCCAGCCAGACAGTTTATCTTCTACAGTTATCTTCTTCTTTTTCTTCAATAATACAATGTGTTACTAAAATACGTAGTTCTATACAATAATACAATGTGTTACTAAAATCTGATATAGGACAGGCAGTGCTTCGAACTCTCATCATTCATGCACCTCTTGGCATGCTCAATAGGGTGTAGTAGTTTCGGTTTTCTTGACTTTAGTCTGGCTGGGGAACTAAATAGAGAGTATACCAGCCTGAATTTCCTTTGCTAAATAAATAGCAAAGGTTGAGTGCAAAGGGCATCCACTCATAAAATTTGTAGCTAAAACCTAGTGTCAGCCCAAAGCAATCACCCTAGTTAGGGCTGATTGAGAGGATGACGAAAAACGCGACCCTGTCAGTACACGGGAAAAGATAGCATGTTTACTTAAGTGTTCACTCTTTCGTCCTCCTTTGTGTCTCAAAACACTTGGTAAAAAAATCAGCTTGGCTTGTATCTTGTTCCCAAGTGTTAGTACCTCCCATACTCCTGTTACTTTCACCATAAGAATGTCAGGAGTTGTGCAATAACTTCTCATAGAATAGATAGACCTGAGAGCTTTGTATATTTTTTCAGGGGCCTCTTTTGCCCATATTTATGCAGAAAATACATTGGTAATTAAATTGCTGTTATGTAGCATCTATGTCAAACATCTGATTGGCAAAATTTACTTCCGTCTGAATTTTCATACATGTATACCTAAATTAGGGCATTCAGCATTGGTTCTCAAATTATTCCAAATGGAAAAAAAGCAACCTGTAGTCTCATATCTTACACCCCACCCCTTCGAAAAAGAAGAAGAAGAAGAAGAAGAAGAGTTTAGATTTTCTTGGCCATTGCAACTTCACTGTCGTTTCTTATGCTGTGATTGGCAAAATTTACTTCCGTCTGAATTTTCATACATGTATACCTAAATTAGGGCATTCAGCATTGGTTCTCAAATTATTCCAAATAGAAAAAAAAGCAACCTGTAGTCTCATATCTTACACCCCACCCCTTTTTATGAACAAAATAAGCATTGGCTTTCAAGTACTCTAGCATCAATTCCAAATGTTTGATGAGCCAAAATTTACTTCAGTCTGATGTAAGAGCAAGGTTTTTCATTCATAAATACCAACAGACTTATTTTTCCCTTTTTATGAACAAAATAAGCATTGGCTTTCAAGTACTCTAGCATCAATTCCAAATGTTTGATGAGCCAAAATTTACTTCAGTCAGTCTGATGTAAGAGCAAGGTTTTTCATTCATAAATACCAACAGACTTATTTTTATCATTGTTATTATTATTTTCTGCTTCAGATGGTGTAACTACTTTCAGTATCTTACTCTCATGGTTAACACTCCTATGAGGATTCAGTTTTTATTTTATCTCTACATGAAAAATGAATGATAACAGCAACAACAAAATGAGTCAACAAACAATGCCTCCACAGTCGCAGTGGTTTCCTCAGATGAATCCGTACGGATATTATGGCATGAATCAGTATGGGTAGGTGTTCATAATTATTATAAGTTGGGCTCAGCCTCCGTGGATGAGTGGGTATCACACTAGGCTTGCATGCAGGAGGTCTGGGTTTGATTCCCAGTGGGGCCAAGGTTTTTTTTGGCTCTGTGCTTGGATTTTGGGGTGCACTCAGCTTCGTGAGGACAATTGAGTAGCGACCAGTGGAGCATTAACAGAGTAAAAAGAAAAATTATAGATATCACAGAAATAGTACAGGAGGCTCTTAGTAATGCTCTGATATCCACAAAATTTGTGAAGAAGCTCTCAGCTTCACCACAAATAAATCTTTTGAGATACATAATTATCCTCTACTACTTAATGATATTTAATTTTGGTTCTTAGGATGTGTATTTAATTTTGGTGTTTTTTATTTCAGGTTTGGTGGTTTTGGAGCCCCAACCCCATTCTTTCCTCCTGGAGGGTTTTATCCATCGGTAAGTTTCATTAGAATGGTTTCATGTAAAATGGTGTGTTTCTTACTTTAGTTGTATTTTCCCTGGAAACAGAAATGATTCTGATGGCATACCATGTTGGACTTCCTATGTTTTAGCATAGTGTTAAGAAGAAGGGAAACTCCGAAAGGAAAATGTAAGTAGGTAACCTGTCTTATTCTTGTAAAACAACTTCGTGTAAGTGCTTAGGACTTGGAACAGGTGAAAAAGTTTTGAAATCTTTTTGATAAACCTAACATTTTTTTTTTTTTTTCTTTCTCTTGGATATTTTCAGCAAATGCCCAATCACATGATAAATCAACAAGGGATGGGTGTTCAGATGAAGGGATTTGTATCCGGGGGTAAGTTACACTTTTCCTTCCCTTAACACCTTGGTTCAACTGGGTACCCTCCTTTGGGTTCTATTTTTTCTTTTTTTTTTTCCTTTTGAAAATACAATATTCCATTACATCATTTAAATTTATGCTTGGGAAAAAATCCTTTGAGATACATATCAACTATTTATTCTTCATCTAGATCAGGGGTGGCCAGTGCGGCGCAAGCCCATTTTAAGGGAACCGTAAGCTTATTTTGAGGGAACCAAAAAAAAAGTGTAAATGTACCTTATTGAGTACCTAATGGAGATATTTTGAATATTTGAATAACCTCGAACACTTTTGAAAGTTAAGAAGGGAACTGCAACAAAAAAAGTCTGGCCACCCCTGATCTAGATGGATTTAATGCTAGTTATAAGTTAAGTTATACTATCTAGGGCCTAGGTTAAGCAATCATGACATTGTACTCATACTATTTTGTATATAATGTACAGTAAAAATTATAATAAATAAATAATTTATTATTCTTGAAGTGAACTCAATTTTTTACTTATTTTTGTCTCTCTCCCCACCCAGGTAAACTTGAAACTACAACCAATGCTACTAACGTAAAGAAGGAAGACACAAACCCATCGGACGGAAACAAGGGAGAAACCAGTGCTGCTAAAACTGAAGGGGAAAACTCGAGTAAACCAGCAGGGGACGATAGCAACAAGATGGACATTGACTTGCCTCCATTACCTCCTGGACCTGCACCACCTCCGTTTGCAAATTTCCCGAGACCCCCTCTGCTGCCTGGTCCTCCTCCTGGTCCTGGATTTGGTCCACCTCCTATGATGAGTAAGTCAACGAAACAATCATGGTCTTTCACTTTTAATCGAAAGTTTTATTCTAGAAAGTTCCAAAGGTAAAAACCAAGGTTTGCAAATTTCCCGAGACCCCCTCTGCTGCCTGGTCCTCCTCCTGGCCCTGGATTTGGTCCACCTCCTATGATGAGTAAGTCAACGGAACAATCATGGTCTTTCACTTTTAATTGAAAGTTTTATTCTAGAAAGTTCCAAAGGTAAAAACCAAGTTTTGAGTAATTCAGCTTGAAATTTTTTGAATTGCCATTAAGTAAGAATGATTGGGAGAGTTGTACAAAAAATGTGTGTAATAGCCTGTTTCTACTTGTCGTTCAGAACAAATTTGTGTTGTGTGAACACTCTCATTAAAAGAAAAAAAAAAAAAAAATCATTATCTGGATATCCTATAGGCAACGATTTTTCTTTCATGGATAAGTGTTTCATGTGATGTTTTTCTTCTTTGTTTTCACAGATGGCTCCCCGATGAGATTCAACATGAACTTCAACAAGAACAAGTTCAACAACAATCATCAGAATCAACAACAACAGCAACAACAACAAATGAACTTTGGTGTCAAAATGCAAGGTAAGTTCAAGAGTCTCTTCAATTTGTGAGTAGGTATCACAGCAGTACTATGTGCCTCCTTTGCAATAAATTTTAATTTTTCAACTATCTCTTAACATTGGTAATGCAACCACTGCTGCTATTTGATTAAAGATGCTTGCTACTCAATTGTCCTCCGAGGCTAATTGCACCCCAAGGACAGAGCTGAAAAAACTTCGACCCCACCCCTCATTAGTCGCCACAATTGTAGACAACTATGTGTACAATTTAGACAAGGAGTAAAATTAGCAACAGAGAGAGGAATTGTAAATGTTTAAAAATAAATAAAAGATGATTTATTGAAAAAAAAAGGAAGAAAATTCAACCCAGGATTTTCAGTGTGCAAGCCTAGTGTGATACCCAAATGAACTTTGGTGTCAAAATGCAAGGTAAGTTCAAGAGTCTCTTCACTTTGTGAGTATCACAGCAGTACTATGTGCCTCCTTTGCAATAAAATTTTAATTTTTCAACTATCTCTTCACATTGGTAATGCAACTACTGCCGCTATTTGATTAAAGATGCTAGCTACTCAATTGTCCTCCGAGGCTAATTGCACCCCAAGGACAGAGCTGAAAAAACTTTGACCCCACCCCTCATTAGTCGCCACAATTGTAGACAACTATGTGTACACTTTAGACAAGGAGTAAAATCAGCAATAGAGAGAGGAATATTGTATATGTTTAAAAATAAATAAAAGATGATTTATTGAAAAAAAAGGAAGAAAATTGAACCCAGGATTTTCAGCGTGCAAGCCTAGTGTGATACCCACTCGGCCACAAAGGTTGCTTGATTCCTAATTATTTTCAGGAGCCAGAGTGCACCCCACCATTCCAAGTACGATTTAACCCTCTTGTGCTATATATACTTAACCATGGGGAGACTTGCCATTTCACTGAGTTCTTCACCTGTCCTGTCGATTGACCAGACCAATTTTATTCGATATTTTTATCCAATTTTTCAAAAGAGGTTTGGGTGAAACCTCGACAAAGAACTTCAAAAACCATCTGGATTTTTACCCTCCGAATTCAATACTTCCGAAGATACCAATCTCACAAAGATTCCGAATCTTCCCATGAAATCCAACTTCTTGGTATTCTCCTGATGTTTTGGTCTTTAAGAGCTCTCGAACTTGGTCCTGTTCTTCAAAAGATGTGTTTAAAACGGAGTCAGTATTCAACAAATGAGAAGTGTTCAATCTAATTCGTCCGGAACAAGTCCCTTCATCAGTTTCAAATGGATAGTGGATCAACAATTCAACTTTCTTCACTCATTTGACGTATATACGGCTTTTCAAGGAATTCCTCATACATGGGACAACGTGTTTTTCAAGGACCTCCTTTCATTGTCGGAGGACAGAAATAATCTGAGAGTTATGAACAGAAATGATCTGAGCCAGGAGGAATGTTGGTGATTTAACAAGGACTTGGATTGGACATCATTTGCTGATTCTTCCAGGATTATCCAATGGAAACCAATGATTTTCATGGTACACTATTCAATTGAGTTTATTGGACGAGAGATTCAACCGGACAATATTAAAGTGATGCAACCACCAGATATTTTTAGTGGTCGTATGAATTTTATAATCAACCAGGAAAAAGGTTGAATAGGAATCAAGATGAGATTATATGATTAAGGATTTCACATGCTTCAAGAAATTGACATTTTTCAGACGCCTGAAATGAAATGGTGGAATGCCATTCTGTAACCTTACGTCAAATCCTTTTCCAGGACATTTCCAGGTGGACATCAGGATTGAAAAATTACATAAGACATGAAATTTATTTCTATGAAATATCAAAAGCCTTATTAAAAAACGCTTTTTAAGTCTTGAAAATTAATTGAAGGGACGAAAAACTCTTGAGAAAATAACAGAAAATCCCATTTTCCGGCTCTAAAGAACATGGATATTTTCCGACATTAAAACAATATGGACAGCTTCTTATACTCTTTTTCGAACAACACGAATCTCTTCCCATCTCTCTCAGATTATCGTGCGCGCGCATTCCAGCAAGCTCCGCCCAGTGTCGAAGTCCCTCTCCTGGAATCTCATTGGCTAAAGTTCCTCTGGAAGGCGTGACTCATCGCATGTAGTGGATTTCATTGGCTGAACATCTTCTAGGAGGCGTGACCTATCGTATATCTTGGATACCATTGGTTGAAGACAATCTAGGAGGCGTGATTTAATGCATATCTTGGATCCCATTTGCTGAACATCTTCTTGGAGGCGTGAGCTAACGCATTTCTTGGATGCCATTGGCTGATACCAGTAATGACGTCACCACGATGAAGTTCCAAGACCTGCCTGCCCCCTCTACTCGGCTTTTCAAGATGACAATTTTCCCATCACAATTCTTCCTGTATTCTGAATTACAGGTTTTTAGTTTTCCAATCCAAACTATTTTCTAGGCCTCTTTGCTGGTTTTAGTTTCTGAGAAGCATTATTTTCCTGTTAGAACTTCGTGAGTTTTGAAGATTAGTTTATTAGACCAATTTTTTCCAGCTAGGGATTTTTGTAACTTGTTGTTTTGGTTTTGACTTTTGGAACTTTTGAGTTTTCTCTACCAAAATATTTTCCTGTCCGGTTCTTTGGATGTTGACTTGTAGTTTCTTGAAACAAATCAATTTCTCTTTAGGAATTGTTGAATTTTGGTTTAGTTTCTTTGTACCAAATCAGTTCCTGTTAGGGGTTGTTCAATGTTGTCATAGTTTCTTATACCAAACAAATTTCCTCTTAGGATGTTGTGCCTTTGCAAAGTCTCTTGGAACGAAATATTTTGTTCAATTTTTATTGTCCTAGTTTTTCAAAACAAACTAATCACTCTTAGGGTTTGTTGATTTTTCATTAGTTTGTTATACCAAATTCCCTGTTGGGTTTTGATGGTTTCAGTTTAATTTCTTTTACAAACTCATTTTCCGTTCCTGAATTTTCGTCATAGTTTCTGCAAACAACCTTGAAACGTGCAACTGTGTTGAGTCGATTTATTCATTTTATGTAGCTTTCTGATCATTTACAACCGATGACTTTTGATTTTCACCCCGTGATACCCAATTCTCTTGCAGCTTCTGCCGTGCTGCATTTGCACCCAGCCTGAACACATTACCCCCACTCTGTACTAATCTGTTTGTTTCTAAACCAAAATCTTTTCAGCTCCAGCGCCAAAAACAGATCTTTCACATGTCAATTTGTGTGAAAGATCAGTCCCGGGGAAGCTTTTGGTGAATGGAAACCCTCCAAATGTTTTCCGCAATCTCCAAAAGCTGTCCAAATGCTGCAAAAGTTCTCCCAATTTTGCTCCTGTGGACGTGAACAAAGAAACGTGGTGCTGGTGTGCTGAAAAATCAAAATCCCATTTCTTCCCGAGTTGATGGTTTGGATGTCAGTGATCTTTCCAATGGTGTTCCTGTAATGGTGTTTTTGAAGAAGAAATGTTTCAAGGAGTCAAATGAAGCAGATACAATCAAGTTAGTAGTAATAAATGTTGGTTGGAATAATGAAAAAAGTAAAGATAATGGAGAAAACATAGACAATGCTGCTGTTAAAAAAAGGTGCAGAGATAAATATTGAATGGATAAAAAATAATAAAGTGAAAGAACCGTAAAATGAAAATTTAAATTTTGTGGATTTAATAAAGGGAAGAAAACACGTTGAGAATGATTTAAAGGAAAAGAGAAAATTGGAAATTGACAAAATAAAAACTGGAATGAAATAAATGTAGGATTAAAAGAGATCAATAATATACAGTAGAGAATAATCTGGAATTCATATTTAACAAAAGAAAAAATAAATAAATAAAAAACAATTAAAAAGAACTGACTACTTACTTAAATAAAATTGGAATTATTTTGGATGGAATCGTTTAAAACAAATCAATGTAAAAAAGGTCTAAAAATGGTGCAACTTCTGAAAATGACCCAGTACCAAGTGAATGTAGGTACTGCTGGGAGAATAAAACGGAAAAAAAAGGGTGAAAAAATCAACTTGAAAAAGTATTTCCTGGAGGAAGAATCAACTTGAAGAAATATTTTCTTTTGAAATGGTGTAAAAAGAGTGGACGAATGTAAAAACCCAACAGCAGTACAGCATTGTCTCACAGAATGTGTTTATATTGGAAGAAAATTAATTGACAAGACAGTTCCTGAGGATTGTTCATGGCTAACTTACATGTCATCATAGTTGTGTGACAAGCCAGTAATGTCAAGCGTCTCAAAAAAGGAAGATTGAGTGGCTCCCAAAAGTGTGCTAAAGTCCAAAAGAACTGTTTTTTAAGTAAGTGTTTTTCGCGAAGTTTACAAAGTCCGTGTGTGTAAGAAAGTCAATTTTTTTCCTAGTCTTACAAAAATATAAATAGTTGAAAATATTAGAATAGCCAGTGTTATACTTCCTTTGAATAACGATCTTCACAATACGTGACAAATTACCCCAGTAATTCAGTTTTAGTAAACCTTACTTCAATCTGTTTAAACTTGTTTTTCCACAAAAAATAGAACAGTCACAGGTGTGTGAGTAGTACCCTAGAAGCTTTGTGGTTAAAGTCTATTTTTTTT
>NW_007381960.1:0-485 GCF_000475195.1 Diaphorina citri | reverse complement strand
GGTTCGGTGGATTTTGGCCGATATATCGATTGGCGGATATATCGATTGACGGACTTATCGATTGACCTGGATTCGATATCGAAAGCATTTTATGACGGAATCTTCGAAAAGATTGGCCGATCGATGTATGGAAAGTCCTGGATATCGATATGGAAAGTATTTTATGACGAAATCTTCTGTGCCTATAAGACGTTTCGATGCATTTCCGTGACTTTCTCCTGGAAATTGACTTCTTCGTGGAATTTGGAGACTTGCCATTTCACTGAGTTCTTCACCTGTCCTGTCGATTGACCAGACCAATTTTATTCGATATTTTTATCCAATTTTTCAAAAAAGGTTTGGGTGAAACCTCGACAAAGAACTTCAAAAACTATCTGGATTTTTACCCTCCGAATGCAATATTTCCAAAGATACTAATCTCACAAAGATTCCGAATCTTCCCATGAAATCCAACTTCTTGGTATTCTCATGATGTTTTGGTCTTC
>NW_007381959.1:5594-10134 GCF_000475195.1 Diaphorina citri | reverse complement strand
CTCTAAATAACGTTTATAATCATTTCCAATATACTTTAATCTATTTCCATGAATAACTATAATAGGCGGGTTTTTCCCTCCTTGATGCGCATAACGTAATTTTGGACGAATTAATTTTTTACGACAAGGGGGATGATTTTTAATTGCACTAATAAGTGCACGTGTTATTCTTGAAGTAGAAAGATGAATTATTGATGAATCATAAACATGATTAATTGACTCCATAAAAGAATTAATGTTATTTAATTTTATTGCAGAAATAAAATTAAACATTGCAAATGAAAGAAAATTTAATTTTTTTTTTATATTATTTTTAATAATTTTACGTTGATTATGAATAATACTATCCCATTTATTAACACAAACTATTAATGAACGTCCAGATTCATATATAAAATTAGCAATATTTATATCTTGTGCAGAAATATTTTGTTGTGCATCTAAAAGTAATATTACTACATTTGCCTCTAAAATTGATTTTAATGTTTTAATAACAGAAAATTTTTCAATAACTTCAAAAGTTTTATTTCGACGTCGAATTCCAGCTGTATCAATTAATATATATTTTTTATTATTATATTCAAATAATGATTTTATTGAATCACGAGTAGTTCCAGGTGTATCATAAGTAATTACTCGATTTTCTCCTAATAATGAATTAATTAATGTAGATTTTCCTACATTTGGTTTACCTACGATAGCAACTTTAATATATTCAATAGAATGAATATTAGTAAATTCTTTTTTTTTAAAAAATTTTTTATAAGGAAGTTCTATAGTCAATATATTTTCTAGAAAATTTTTAATACCATTCCCATATAACGCAGATATTATATGAGGATTACCAATGCCTAGCTCATAAAAATCTAAAGATATAGAAGAATTAATATTTTCAGATTTATTGATTACCAATACAATTGGTTGACCAGATTTTCGTAAAAAATTAGTAATTAATTTATCTTGCTCAACTAAACCCTGTCTACCATCAACAATAAAAATTATAATATCTGATTCAATTATTGCCTGTTTAGTTTGTTTGGTCATCTCATGCATAATACCTTTTTTTACTTCTGGCTCAAATCCTCCGGTATCAATAATAATAAATGATTTTTTACCTATATATCCCTCTCCGTAATGACGATCACGTGTTAATCCAGGATAATTAGCTACAAGAGCATCTCTAGAATTAGTTAAACGATTAAATAAAGTTGATTTACCAACATTAGGACGACCAACTAAAACAAGAACAGGTTTCATTTTTAATTTAATATAGTTTTTAAATAATTTTAAAAAATTTTTTTTAAAATACTTATTATTAATAATAAGTTTTAAATAGTTTAATTATTTATATTTTTAATAATCTTTTTATAAAAATAATTTTCCGCGTCTTTAAAAGAAATAGAAATTTGTTTTAATGTAGGATCCTCATATTTGTTACGTAAATCTTTAATTATTAAAGTATTATTTATTATTTCATTTTCTCCGATTATAGCAGCAAAATTAGCATTACTAGCATTAGCACGCTTCATTTGAGATTTAAAACTTTCATGTATATTATTAAAAACACAATTTAAAATTACCTTTAATCCTAATGTTCGTAAATTTTCAGATAATACAAATGCTTTTAATTCCGCTTCTTTTCCTACATGAACTATATATATATCACATTGATGTGAAAAATTATGATTTATATTTATTTTTTTTATTAACTCAATTAACCGTTCTATTCCTATCGCAAATCCAGATGCAGGAACAAATTTGTTACTAAATTTTTTAATTAAAAAATCATATCTTCCACCTCCGCATATAGAATTTTGTGAGCCTAATTTATCAGTGGTCCATTCAAAAACAGTACGATTATAATAATCCATTCCTCTTACTAATTTTGTATTAATTTTATAAGAAATATTATTATAATTTAAAATTTTTTGAATACCATAAAAATGATCTAAAGAATCTTTTTCTAAATAATCTAGTAATTTTGGTGCATTAATTAATATTTCTCGTATAATTAAATTTTTACTATCCAAAACACGAAGTGAATTCAAATATAAACTATGTTTTATATCTTCACAAAACCATTTTGAATCTTTATGTTTTTTAATATAATTTATTAAATCAATACAGTATTTTTTTCGTTCATTAAAATTTCCAATAGAATTAAGTTCTAAACAAATATTTTTTAAATTTAAATTTTTCCATAAACGAGAACACATTATAATTAATTCCGCATCAATATCTGGACCAGGAAATCCAATGGCTTCCACCCCAATTTGATAAAATTGTCTATATCTTCCATATTGAGGCCTTTCATGACGAAACATCGGTCCGCTATACCAAAGTCTTTTTGGTCCATCATAAATTAAATTATTTTCAATTACTGATCGTATAACACTTGCAGTCCCTTCTGGACGTAATGATAAATTATCTCCATTTAATTCATCAATAAAAGAATACATTTCTTTTTTTACAATATCAGTTTCTTCTCCTAAAGAATGAATAAATAAAGAAGTAAACTCGAGAATTGGTGTTCGTATTTGTTGAAACCCATAACTTTTAAATAAAAAAAATATTTTATTTTCTAAAAATTCCCATAATTCGGAATCGATAGGTAAAATATCATTCATACCTCTAATTCTATACATTTTATTATTTTTTTTAAACATTTTATATTTATTTAATAAAAGAATTAATAATTAAAAATAAATTTTAGTTAATAATTTAATTGAATATAAATTTTAAAAATTAATTAATTATTAATTATAATATTTTACCCGATAATTGCCCGCAAGCCGCATTAATATCATTACCTCGTATTTTACGTATAGTAACAAAAATACCAGAATTCATTAAAATTTTTGCAAATATTTTTATACGAGAATTTTTAGAGCATATTAAATTAGAATTAGGAAAACAATTAAATGGGATAAGATTAATTTTACATGAAGTTAATATTTTATTTTTTCTCATGAGAGAAATTAATTCTATAGCATGAATATCTGTATCATTGATACCATGAAGCATACAATATTCAAAAGTTATCATATGACGCGGAGAGTAAGTAATATATCGATGACAGGCTAATATTAATTCTTTTAAAGGATATTTTTTACTTATAGGAACTAATTTATTTCTTAAATTATTATTTGATGCATGCAAGGATACCGCTAATTCTACTGGACATTCTTGCGCTAATTTATCAATCATTGGTATAATTCCACTAGTCGAAAGTATTACATGACGTCTTGATAAACCATAGGCGTGATCACTTAATATTAATTTCAATGCACCAATAGTAGATTTATAATTTAATAGTGGTTCCCCCATACCCATCATTACTATATTAGTAATTTGACGTTTTCCTTGAGAATTAATTTTAATATTTTTTTCTCTACGTAATTTAAATTCAGTAACCCATAATTGCCCAATAATTTCTCCAACTGTTAAGTTTCGAACAAATCCTTGTCTTCCAGTAGAACAAAATATACAATTTATTGCACAACCTACTTGTGTTGAAATACATAAAGTATTTCTATTTTTTTCTGGAATAAAAACAGTTTCTATTATATTTTTTTTCACATGAAAAATCCATTTACGAGTTCCATCAAATGAAATTTGATCACTCATTATATGAGGAGCTTTAATATATACAGAATTTTTTAATTTTTTACGTAAAGACATAGAAAGATCTGTCATTTTATTAAAATCAGATACACCAAATTTGTGAATCCATTTTTGCAATTGTTTAGCACGAAATGGCATTTCACCTAATTCTTTACAATAATTAACAAATTTTAAAGGACTTAAATCCAATAAATTAGTCATTTTCATAAAATTTATTTCATTTATTAAATTAATATAAGTTTAAAAGTTTAAATGTATTTTATAAATATTTTGAATAAATATTTGAAATGGAAAAAAAATATGAAATTTCAAATTTTGCGTTTTTAATAGAATCTGAACCATGTACTATGTTTTTATCAATTGATTCAGCAAAATCAGCGCGAATTGTTCCTTTAGCTGCTTTTATTGGGTCAGTATCACCTATTAAAATTCTATGTTTTTTAATTGCATCTTCCCCCTCTAATACTTGAATAAATACAGGACCGGAAATCATAAAGTTTACTAAATTTTTAAAAAAAGGACGATTTTTATGTATTGAATAAAATTTTTCAACATCATTTTTTGATAATTTCTTCATATAGGCAGCTATAATTTTTAAGCCTATTTTTTCATAACGATTATAAATTTCACCTACTATATTTTTTTCTAATGCATCTGGTTTAAGAATTGATAATGTTTGTTCGATTGTCATATAAATTTTTAAATTAATTATTATTAATATTATTAAGTAATTTATCAAAATTAACTTATTTTTAAATAAAATCAAATTTTTAATAGATATATATTTATTTTTTTAAAATTACATTTTCAATAAATTTTTATTTTTCAGAATAAAAATATTGCATTTCCATAATACGAGAAACTGTACGCTTAAACTCATTTAATAACGGGCCCTTCGTATATAATTTAACCGGCT
>NW_007381959.1:0-2791 GCF_000475195.1 Diaphorina citri | reverse complement strand
TTTAAAGATTTTTAAATTATTTTTAGTATTAGATGAAAAAAACTATGAAAAAAACAACTAACAAGATTATATAGTATATTTTTTACTTTGACATTATACTTTTGTTTTAAATACAGAAAAATATATTTATATTATAAACTTATTTATGTTTTATATTTTAATATATGGATTTATATTTGATCGAAATTCTATTTTTAATGGAGTACCTATAAGAGAAAAAGTTCTATAAAAATATTTCTCTAAATAACGTTTATAATCATTTCCAATATACTTTAATCTATTTCCATGAATAACTATAATAGGCGGGTTTTTCCCTCCTTGATGCGCATAACGTAATTTTGGACGAATTAATTTTTTACGACAAGGGGGATGATTTTTAATTGCACTAATAAGTGCACGTGTTATTCTTGAAGTAGAAAGATGAATTATTGATGAATCATAAACATGATTAATTGACTCCATAAAAGAATTAATGTTATTTAATTTTATTGCAGAAATAAAATTAAACATTGCAAATGAAAGAAAATTTAATTTTTTTTTTATATTATTTTTAATAATTTTACGTTGATTATGAATAATACTATCCCATTTATTAACACAAACTATTAATGAACGTCCAGATTCATATATAAAATTAGCAATATTTATATCTTGTGCAGAAATATTTTGTTGTGCATCTAAAAGTAATATTACTACATTTGCCTCTAAAATTGATTTTAATGTTTTAATAACAGAAAATTTTTCAATAACTTCAAAAGTTTTATTTCGACGTCGAATTCCAGCTGTATCAATTAATATATATTTTTTATTATTATATTCAAATAATGATTTTATTGAATCACGAGTAGTTCCAGGTGTATCATAAGTAATTACTCGATTTTCTCCTAATAATGAATTAATTAATGTAGATTTTCCTACATTTGGTTTACCTACGATAGCAACTTTAATATATTCAATAGAATGAATATTAGTAAATTCTTTTTTTTTAAAAAATTTTTTATAAGGAAGTTCTATAGTCAATATATTTTCTAGAAAATTTTTAATACCATTCCCATATAACGCAGATATTATATGAGGATTACCAATGCCTAGCTCATAAAAATCTAAAGATATAGAAGAATTAATATTTTCAGATTTATTGATTACCAATACAATTGGTTGACCAGATTTTCGTAAAAAATTAGTAATTAATTTATCTTGCTCAACTAAACCCTGTCTACCATCAACAATAAAAATTATAATATCTGATTCAATTATTGCCTGTTTAGTTTGTTTGGTCATCTCATGCATAATACCTTTTTTTACTTCTGGCTCAAATCCTCCGGTATCAATAATAATAAATGATTTTTTACCTATATATCCCTCTCCGTAATGACGATCACGTGTTAATCCAGGATAATTAGCTACAAGAGCATCTCTAGAATTAGTTAAACGATTAAATAAAGTTGATTTACCAACATTAGGACGACCAACTAAAACAAGAACAGGTTTCATTTTTAATTTAATATAGTTTTTAAATAATTTTAAAAAATTTTTTTTAAAATACTTATTATTAATAATAAGTTTTAAATAGTTTAATTATTTATATTTTTAATAATCTTTTTATAAAAATAATTTTCCGCGTCTTTAAAAGAAATAGAAATTTGTTTTAATGTAGGATCCTCATATTTGTTACGTAAATCTTTAATTATTAAAGTATTATTTATTATTTCATTTTCTCCGATTATAGCAGCAAAATTAGCATTACTAGCATTAGCACGCTTCATTTGAGATTTAAAACTTTCATGTATATTATTAAAAACACAATTTAAAATTACCTTTAATCCTAATGTTCGTAAATTTTCAGATAATACAAATGCTTTTAATTCCGCTTCTTTTCCTACATGAACTATATATATATCACATTGATGTGAAAAATTATGATTTATATTTATTTTTTTTATTAACTCAATTAACCGTTCTATTCCTATCGCAAATCCAGATGCAGGAACAAATTTGTTACTAAATTTTTTAATTAAAAAATCATATCTTCCACCTCCGCATATAGAATTTTGTGAGCCTAATTTATCAGTGGTCCATTCAAAAACAGTACGATTATAATAATCCATTCCTCTTACTAATTTTGTATTAATTTTATAAGAAATATTATTATAATTTAAAATTTTTTGAATACCATAAAAATGATCTAAAGAATCTTTTTCTAAATAATCTAGTAATTTTGGTGCATTAATTAATATTTCTCGTATAATTAAATTTTTACTATCCAAAACACGAAGTGAATTCAAATATAAACTATGTTTTATATCTTCACAAAACCATTTTGAATCTTTATGTTTTTTAATATAATTTATTAAATCAATACAGTATTTTTTTCGTTCATTAAAATTTCCAATAGAATTAAGTTCTAAACAAATATTTTTTAAATTTAAATTTTTCCATAAACGAGAACACATTATAATTAATTCCGCATCAATATCTGGACCAGGAAATCCAATGGCTTCCACCCCAATTTGATAAAATTGTCTATATCTTCCATATTGAGGCCTTTCATGACGAAACATCGGTCCGCTATACCAAAGTCTTTTTGGTCCATCATAAATTAAATTATTTTCAATTACTGATCGTATAACACTTGCAGTCCCTTCTGGACGTAATGATAAATTATCTCCATTTAATTCATCAATAAAAGAATACATTTCTTTTTTTACAATATCAGTTTCTTCTCCTAAAGAATGAATAAATAAAGAAGTAAACTCGAGAATTGGTGTTCGTATTTGTTGAAACCCATACT
>NW_007381958.1:1683-10135 GCF_000475195.1 Diaphorina citri | reverse complement strand
AATTCCGTTGGTCCTCATTTTTCCTGCTCTATGACTTTGAAACATCACCCAAGTAAGCGCAACTGATCTATTATTAGGGAACAGGGAGGAAACTGCTTTGTGTATAAGAGAGTGTAGTTTGCTTTGTTTTACGTAATGTGAATGGGAGATACAGGGTGCACCTTGATGTGAATTTTGCCATCAAAAAACGAGTACAAATTTTTGTCGATGGTAGGATTCGAACCCAGGACCTTCTGCATGGCAAGCAAGTGCGTTACCACTGGACCAAGCGTGCCCCTATGATGCCCCTTGACCAAATAATTACCTATGATGTAATTATTTTAGTGGCCTTTCACGGGTTAAGAAAAAGGGAAGAAAGAAAGGGGGCTGAAAAACGGCGAAGAAAATTTCCCTTCTGCAAAGGGAGGAATGGAAAGAGAGTGGGAAAAGACCCCCTATTCAGTGACAAGAGGGGAAAAAGTGGTAAGAGGGAAAAAAGAAGGGGGAAAAAGTGGTAAGAGGAAAAAAAAGGAGGGGGAAAAAGTGACAAGAGGGGAAAACGTGGTAAGGGAGGGAAAAAGTGTGGTAAAGAAAATTGACAAGTTCGCCGTCATCCCTCCTCTCTCTTGACTTTGGCTTGTTGATATTTTCAGCTCTCGACAGCGAGCGAAGAGCTTTAAGTGGCATTTCGGATGGCGAAAGACGAGGAAAAGAAAATAAACAAAAGACAAAGACGGCGAACAGGAGGGCGGGGGGAGGAAGGAGAGGGCCCCTTTTTGAAATTTTAATCTAGAAGAACCCGAGAGACGGAGGAAGAGGAAGAGAAGAAGAAAAAAGAGGAGGAGGAGGAGGATAAGAAGAAGCGGAAGAAGCAGGAGCAAAGACGAAAGTAGGAAACAGAAGTTAAGAGAGAGAGAGAGAGAGATGAGAAGGGAGATGGAAAGGAGAAGAAACAGAACCAGAAAAATAAAAAAAAGTTAGGAAAACTACAAGAAGGAAAAGAAGGAGAAAGTATATGAGGAGTGAAGAAGGAAGAAAGGAAGAGAGAGAAGGAGAAGACAAAAGCGAGGAAGAGGAGTAACAGACAAGAGGAAGAGAGAAGAGAAGGAGACGCCAAAGGAGGATAAAGTGAAGTAGGGAGAAGAGTGGAGACAATATCGAGAGAGAATACTTAGAAGAAGAGAAAACATAGTATAACATTTTAACTATTTTCATGTCACCTATTTTTTTAATTTTAGAAAACAAATGCATTAATTTTCTCAATTTGGAATTCAATAATAGAATAGGAGAAAATAAGAGAATATGGAGAAAAATAGAATGAAGAGGAGAGAGATAAAAGAGAGGTAGATAAAGAAGAGGAAAAAGCAGATAATAAAGGAGAAGGATAAAAGAAGGGGAAGAAGAAGAAAAGAGGGGTATAGATGGAGAAAAGAAAAGATAGTGGGGGGAAAGGCAGAGTTTGAATTTTCATTTTTCCAAAGGAGCATTGTTATTATTGTTCGGATCTCAAGAGTATTTTACAAAACTTGACAAATTTCGGGTCCCCCCCCCAGAAAAGGGGAGAGAAATAAGTAAAAGTTTAAACAAACCCCATCCATTGTGAAACGAACTATTGAGCTGTGACGGTTTCGTTTTTGGAATATTCCAGGATATATTGATAAGAAAATGTTAAGTCGTCCTTTTGAATCGCCATGAAGGAATTTTAATTCTGTTTTGAACGCTTGGTACAAGTTTGGTTCCCTGATTCAAATCTCCACCATAAATACCATAATACCTATTACACCTCAATAAATTTTCACATGATTATTTTGGACTCGAAACATCTGCTACTATTGGACATTACGGATCTGTGTTATAGCATGCCTATTCCGTAGTATGTCCCTCATCAGATGGGCTAGAGGAGGCACTAAACACTAAACAACTTCCCATTTAGCAAATTCTTCTGTTGATAGATCAACAGAAGAATGGAATGGTTGGGGTTGGATGGAAGAGAATGCCCCAGGCAAATAATAATAAAATAATAAAATAAAATAAAATAAAAATAAATAACATCTTTTTATACCCAAATGGATGAGTAACTCTGAATGTTGTGAAAATTGTTTCAGTCTTGCACTCAAAACTCCTCGGAATTAAAAGGTACCTAACTAAGAAAGCGTACAAAATTTCAGCGCTCTAGTCGCTCTACCAGTCGAGTTAAGGTCTGTTTTTCATTCCTACGCCGCATCGATGCGGCGTTCACTCTGCGTCAGGAGTGGGGGTAAAATGTGGAAATTCAACAAACATGACGACATCTAGTGGATAAATTACGAAACATTTTTTTCATTTCCCTCAATACAATTACAATAGGCGGAACCTGAAGCTACTCGAGACCCGCATCAGGGTTTAAGACGCAGCGTTGACGCTAAAGTAGGGGAAGTGGAATGAAAAACACGCGTCGGGTTCGCATCGCACCCACGTCGGAATGAAAAACAGCCCTTTTAACCACACTTTCTCGATCTCCGGGGAACCAAAAACATATTTTCCACCCATTTCCGTTTCCCAAATTTGAAAAATTACCTATAATTTTTTACTAAACCTTTTCTGTAAGTGAGCTCAAGTGACATGATTGTAGTGTGTTTCTACCTTATAAATTGTCCCTCTCCCTTGCTTACAGGAACAGACGAGCTGGAAAGGGATTTTTAGTGTAAATTTCCCTTTTCAATCACTTCCTTGTGATTTTTTCCCTCTCTCTTGCTAACAGAAACAGGTGGGCACGAACGGGTTTTTTACGGGACTTTTCATTTCCTTCTCTTCGTCAGAAGATTGGGAATTTCGGGGTATATACCTTCCTAGTGGAAAAATGCCTTGGTAGCGCAACGGTTGGTGTAAACAGGAACGGAGTGTATGTGTGTTCAACGGGACTTTTCGCGGGATTTTTCCTTTCCTTCACTTTCTCTGCTTCCTTATGAGTTTGGGAGTTTTGGGGAAGTTTGAAAATTACCTCAGTAGTTAGGTACATTGGTTGGTGTGTTCTCCTGGTAAACTATCAACTTATCTAACCTTTCCGAACCAGATTTTCCAACTGATTTCCCCTGCCCCCACTGAATCTTATCCACCCCTCGTTTCTAGCACCCTACGCTACTGGTTACGAGTGACTCATATCTCTAGGATTGAGCAGTGAAGGAGGGGGGGGGGTGATCAAAAGAGCGCTTTATTATTACTGTTACTATTATTACTAAAATGCATTATTACTTGCTACCGACAGTGTAACAGGTTTAGATATGGTGTCAAAGCGAGAAAGGCTTCACAATTGATTTCATTATTGGAGCTTTTGATAATGTTAATATGAGAGTATGTGACAGGCCGACGTATGATATCCCCTATCATACTTGTAATGTGTGACCCTTGTCAACAGCTGGTCTGTTCTCCTCCTATCCGAGAAGATCTAGTGATGTGATTTTGCACGTCCACCAATTTTTACAATAGGTAAATTCCTTCATACCTATTTAAGTATGCTTTTGCTAAATACTGAAGAGTCCTACTTGTGCTGGAACTTTTTTTCAGTCCTAAAGGGTTTTTTTTTAATCTAATGATGATAAAACTAAATTGGTTGTTGTGTTGGCACATCCACCAATTTTCTGTACGCTACTGGTTACGAGTGCCTCATATCTCTAGGATTGAGCAGTGAGGGGGGGGGGGGGGTGATCAAAAGAGCGCTTTATTATTACTGTTACTATTATTACTAAAATGCATTATTACTTGCTACCGACAGTGTAACAGGTTTAGATATGGTGTCAAAGCGAGAAAGGCTTCACAATTGATTTCATTATTGGAGCTTTTGATAATGTTAATATGAGAGTATGTGACAGGCCGACGTATGATATCCCCTATCATACTTGTAATGTGTGACCCTTGTCAACAGCTGGTCTGTTCTCCTTCTATCCTAGATGATTGTCCTAGATTTCCTAGAAGATCTGGAGATCGGTGATTTTGGCACATCCACCAATTTATAAAATTCCTACTTAGTTATAATAATAGGTATAATTTTTGTTTTTCTTTCAAGTTTTGTAATGGATACCTATAAATGTAAAATGGTAATCAGAAGACCTGAAGAGTTTCATGTAGCTCAGATTTTCCTTTTTTTTAACTACCTACCTAGGTATGTATTTCCGCAGAAAATCTAATGGTAAAACAAAATAAATCTGTCATTTTGGCACATCAACCAATTTTTTTTTTTTTTTATATATATATAGTTAGACGCGGTTAGTTAGACAAAAGAGATAATATTATTCTTTTGTGCTGCCGGGGTTATGAAGGGAGATAATTTCGGCTGGAGTGGGGGGTAATTTTTTCAGTCTCAAAAATTTCGAAATGAGCGTGAAATCTGAAATGTTCTGCAAATTCAATTAAGGTTGCGTTATGGTGATTTATTGTGGCGTAGATAATTATTTTATTATTATTGGGGTTGAGGAACCAAAAAATTGATTCCAGAAATATTGATATCTACCCTATATGTCTTACACATACTCCTAAGTAGTCTAACCCTAACCTACCAAAAAAATTAAAGAGTATTAGCACTTTATTTCGATTCTGAAAGACTTAAAAAAGGAATTTTAACTGTATTAGAGAGCGTGAAATCTGAAATGTTCTGCAAATTCAATTAAGGATGCGTTATGGTGATTTATTGTGGCGTAGATAATTATTTTATTATTATTATTGGGGGTGAGGAACCAAAAAATTGATTCCAGAAATATTGATATCCACCCTATATGTCTTACACATACTCCTAACTTCCTAAGTACCTAGTCTAACTCTAACCTACCAAAAAAATTAAAGAGTACCTATTAGCACTTTATTTCGATTCTGGAAGACTTAAGAAAGGAATTTTAACTGTATTAGATAATAACATACCTATTATGTTTACTTAACAAGTTGTTTCAAACATCGCTCTTTATGCACTAAATTTTCAGACCTGACTCGGGCTAGAACCACCAAACTTCAGATTCGAATGCCACCCTGTCCTCCCTAGCCAGCTATCCACTGTTAACTGCTCTATCTTTAATGAAAGGAAGAATGATTGATCTCTTCTCTCACTCCTTTTCATTTTTTTCTTCTTCCTCCTCCTCCTCCTCATTTCCCTGTGGTGAGGGTCCTCTGAGCTTTCATTTGCAATGAAGACGGACTGATACCCCAGTGGTGTAGTAGTGGAACTGAGCCCTAGAGGTTGGTGGTTCGGATTGAGGTCAAATGATAAATTTAAACTTAGCGCAGTTTATTAGTTAAGAAACGACATTTTTGGGCCAAACATGCTTAACATAATCGAAATATCTTTAATGAGAGGAGGAGAGAGAGAGAGAGAGAAAGAAAGAGAGAAAGAGAGAGAGAGAGAAAGAAAGAGAGAGAGAAAGAGGGAAGAGATGAGAGACAGACAGAAAATAAAAAGGGAGGGCTTGTCGTAGAAAAAAGATGAGAAAGAGAGAGAGGGAGAGAAACAGTGAAGAATAGATACAATATGGTTGAATGGATACAAGAAAGACAGAAAGAAAGAAAGGAAGAGGGAGAGAGAGACATAAAAAAAAGTAAAAATGACAGGAATGTCAAAAGACGAAAAAAAGAAAGAACGAATGAGAAAAATACGTGAAGAAAATGAGTGGGAGAGAGAAAGGAGAGGAGAGAAAATAAGAAGTACCTAGAAGAAGAAGGACGAAGAAGAAGAAGAAGAAGGAAGGGAGAGAGAAATGCATTTATAATGTTGTGAAGAGAAGAGAGAGAGAAAAAAAATGGCTTATGACATCCAGAATAGAATCAGGGATAGAAGAGAGAGAGAGAGAGAAGGGAGAGAGAGGGAAAATGAGTGAAAGGAAGAGATAAGGATAAAGAGTATGAGAGAGAGAGAGGCTAGTGATTAGAGTGAGCTGTCTGTCTCTGTCTGTCAAAAAAGTTTAATATTTTGCTTTCCTTCCCTCTCTGTCTCTCCCTATAAAACACCGGTTTCCCGATTGTAAGTCCCAAAACAATAACTTTCCAGTCCTGATGTACTTAAAGCCCAGTGTCGTTTTCTTAATTACCGACAGGAGGAAACGCCGTCCATAGCGGTGAGCCAGTGGCGGCTTTACGAAAGGATAAAGGGTTATTTAGAGGAAAGTTTATCAGAGATCGGTGAAACCCTTGGAGTTTCGTTTTAATGATCGGATATCTCGAAGTCTAAGGCCTGCCACTCACTATTAGGTAGACCTGACACGTACACCTGATCAGGTCCACCTGTCAGGTCTACCTGATGAGCATACACACTATCAGGTAAACCAGACAGGCGGATGTGATCAAGTGTACCTGTCAGGTCTACCTGATAGTGAGTGGCTGGCCTCACTCCCTCTCCCTCTCTCTATCTGTCTCTGCTTTCTCCACCTCAATATATCCTTATTCCACTCTCTTCCTCTCCTAATCTCTTTATTCCTCTCTCCCTCTCCCTCCCTCTCTCTCTCTCTCCCCCTCCCTCCGTCGCTCTCTCTTTCTGTCTCTTGCGTTCTTGACAAATATTAAACGTAACGATGTAGGTCACTAGATCAACAAAACCCTACATACCCTAGTACCTAGCTTATACATTATATCCCACCCCTTCCTACCTTTCACCCATTCCTTCTCTCTTATCTACCTTTCATAATTTTAGAAAATTGGAGAGAAGATCTCTCCTGCCATTAACTATTACCCTCCCTCCTCCCATCTCAGCATACATGGAAGATATTACATAGGTGTAGGTATCAATTTGGGTGAAAAAGTTGAATGTAAGGCCGAAATGAATTGGACTAAAAGAATTCATCATTCCAGTAGAAATGTGTCCAGTTCTCTCTCTCTCTCTCTCTCTCTCTCCCTCTCTCCCTCTCCCTCCCTCTCTCTCTCTCTCCCCCTCCCTCCGTCGCTCTCTCTTTCTGTCTCTTGCGTTCTTGACAAATATTAAACGTAACGATGTAGGTCACTAGATCAACAAAACCCTACATACCCTAGTACCTAGCTTATACATTATATCCCACCCCTTCCTACCTTTCACCCATTCCTTCTCTCTTATCTACCTTTCATAATTTTAGAAAATTGGAGAGAAGATCTCTCCTGCCATTAACTACCCTCCCTCCTCCCATCTCAGCATACATGGAAGATATTATATATTAGGTGTAGGTGTAGGTATCAATATAGGTGAAAAAGTTGAATGTAAGGCCGAACTCCAGGTTAAAGGTATAAAACTGCAAAGAAATTAAAACTGAAACTAATACAATGACCTATTAAAATTTCAATTCTTTTCCTCGATCTTAAAAAATGAGATTTTCTAATCTGAGGGATCTTCTAAGGGTAACACAGCATCGCAGTTTTCCCACGGCCTCAAACATTGGCCCATTTATTACCAATATTATTATTATTATTATTATTATTATTACGTAGGTACAGCGTGCATAATAATAATAATAATAATAATTACGACCCTCTGTGCATAATTTTATTTCAAACAACGCCCCTGTGCATTACCAGCCTACTCCCAAGTTTACTCCCAAACCTGCTTCGAACGGGTAAAAAATAAAAAAAAAAAATCTACCTAATAAAAAATACGAATAAAAATGTGCACTGTCATTTTCCAAAACAACATAATAACGAAAGTATAATAACAATAATAATACTAAAATTTCACCCCCTCCCCTCTCCGGTTCTCCCTCTCTCTCTCTCTCTCTCTCTCTGTCACGTGAGTGTGTGTGTGGTATAAGAAGGACGTTTCACCCCCTTCCCCTTCTCCCCCTCCCCTCTTATTCTCCCCTGCAATGGGTATTATTTCCGTACATCGCTCCTATCTCCCCCTCTTCTCTCCCTACGAGGAGGGATATTTCCCTCCCCTGCTTTCGATCTCCGGACTTTCCCTCTGACTTGGGTGTATTTTTCCCTCGCTCCCTTCTCCTCTCCCGTTATCTCCTCCTCGTTCTATACTCAACTTTCTCCCTCTTACTTTGTAGTTTTTCTCCCTCGCTCCCTCCTCATCCCCCGGTCTATACTCTCTCTCTGACTTTGGTGTATTTCTTCCACCCTCCCTCCCTACAAGGGGTATATTTCCCTCCCTTCTTGTCAATCTTTCCCTCCCTACCCCTCCAGCAGGTAAATTTTCCCCCTCTCTCGCTGTCGATCTTCTCCTTTCTCCCCCCTCAGTAGGCATAATTTCCCCCTTCGTCTGTCTCTCCCTCCAGTGAATTCCCCTCTCCCCCCTCCAGTAGGTATATCCCCCCTCCCCTCCCCGGCTGTCGGGACATAAATATTCTATCCCTCGTCAAAATAATTAACGTAAATGGACTCCGATGGTGGGCATGGACACATACGTTTTATTGTGTACACATATTTCCATCAGCCGTGTCCAAACAGTGGGACATTGGCCGACTTGGCTCCAGACACTTGACTATTCTCGCGTCTCATAAAAAGAAAAACTTTTCATTTCGCAAAAGTTGTCGTAATATTGCAGAAGAAT
>NW_007381958.1:0-1629 GCF_000475195.1 Diaphorina citri | reverse complement strand
CCCCCTCTCTCCCCTCCAGTAGGTATATCCCCCCTCCCCTCCCCGGCTGTCGGGACATAAATATTCTATCCCTGATGAAAATAATTAACGTAAATGGACTCCGATGGTGGGCATGGTCACATACGTCGTTTTATTGTGTACACATATTTTCATCAGCCGTGTCCAAACAGTGGGACAGTGGCCGACTTGGCCCGCGAAACTTGACCATGCCCACGTTTTTTAAAGTTTGCGTTTCGCAAAAGTTGTACTATTGCAAAAGAAAAACATCGAAAAACTTTGGATAACCACTATTTACCTACATATGTATAACAGTTTGCTGTTTTCAGCTAAAATTTTGAAAAAAGTCACATTAAAAAGGAATTTTGACGTTCCCCGATTTGGAGAAACAATGGCAATACTTGAGTTCGAAACACCAACCTTCACATCCAATATCCACCGCGCTACCAACGTACCAACCAACTACACCACTGAGGTTAGTTTACCACAAACATTTCATGATAGGTAATTATTTCTCAACCGCGCACGAGTGGCCACAAAAACGGACAATTTTGGACACGGCTGCATGCATATAATCCATTATAGTGGCACGTTTTTTCCAAGGGCCCTCCTCTTAGTCCCTTACAACGAAGTCCTCCCTTACAAAGGAGGGCCTCCCTATTTGGAGTGGGGGGCTCCCTTGGAGTGTGGTGCACCGTTACAAAGGAGTGATATAGGTTTCGACTGACCCACGCTCCTCATTCCATCTTGCATTGTTCAGGGTAATTTATTACTAACCAAGTCAGAGTGTGTGTGTTTTAAATAATAAGAAATATCGGTGTACCCTCCTCCTCCTCCTACTTTTAATCCACCTCCTTTGCTGTAAATTTTCGAGGGTTTTAATTTATGTGTTGCCTGTGTTTGGGCGAATCCGGAATTTCGTTAACTGGAACTTGCAACTTGCACGAATTAACGAGTTTCTAGCTTGTCTCTACCACATTGAATTGAAAGTTGCATCAATGATTTACTAGGTAAGTAACTAAGCTCGAAACACCCACATATTGAAATACCTACTCGTAGGTATTCCAAACTAGTAATAGATAAAAATAGAAAAAAGTTTGAAGAACTATAAATATCTCCAAGTTTGAAAATGTGTCTCGTTATCATCAGGTACCTACCTACCTATAGGTAAAGTTATATGGGACAGTTCCTGTTCGAAAAGTTTCCATAGAATTTCTATTTCCGAATGCTTTTAACCAGGTACCTATCAGTTTTCAAGAGTACATATTGAACAAAACTAGCATCAATTAGTGGTGGATGCTACCAATTTACCATATTCAATTGGTGGATGTGTCACAACTATCATCGAATGGTCGATGCTACCAATTTGCCATATTCAATTGGTGGATGTATCAAAACTACCATCAATTGTTGGTTGAGGCAAAAATAGACACCTACCATATTAATTCTTCAATTGGTGGATGTGCCAAAACTTCCATTGATTAGTGGATGCGGCGGAATTGCCATATTCTTCAACTCGTCAGAGGTATTCAGAAGTTTCTAACTCCTTAAAACAAAACAAAAAGAACAATAATATCCTTACAAATATCTCCTTCGAAAACAAATTAAAAATTTACAAAAACAAAAGTATAA
>NW_007381957.1:8609-10136 GCF_000475195.1 Diaphorina citri | reverse complement strand
CGTTGTTCTTGTTCGAAAACATAGCTCGAAGGTAACAAGGAATAATTTGAATAATGTAATTGAGACCTTCGCCATCTAGACCAGACTACGACGGAATATGTTAAACTTTCTAATTCTTGGATATCACAGGAGGCAAAGTATTCTAATGAACACTCCAGCTAAGAAGGTGAGCATCCAATTTATATTGATTTACGTTTATGTTGAAGATAGCAGAAACGATAAAAATATATAAAATACGTGCGAATATGTGTGAAAGCGGTAGCTTGAAGTAGAGGACGTACAGAAAGTGAGAATAGACTCCATTTCACCGAAGTTCGCCATACAATTTATTTTAGCTTTACAGTAAGAATTCAAACATGTGTTTGTTGAGCTTTTTGCAAACGAATGAAATGAAAATCACTGCTCAGAACAAGTTATTGATCACTGTTCAGATGGATATTGTGTTTGATTTAAAATTTAGTTTACAACCAATGATCACGGAGATACAACTTTCAAGGTTAAATCGCGTCCTCACTGAGGACATGATACTCAAGTTCTGAGAAGCCTTCCTTCGATCCTATAATATCCACCTGCATGACTCATATGTATCTATTATCTATGTAGGTATGTCTCATCCATATTTCTGGCGATGCTTGAACGTTTGTTTCTTTACAATTCAAGCATGTGAAAATTGTGAATTTACCTAAGCACCCAGTTAAGATATTAAATAATGATGGATTCCAAGTAACTATACCAAATTCAACTTTGGGAAAAAAGATACCTAAATACATCCTACATCAAATCTGAGAGTATGTACTAATTAATCATAAACCGTTATAAATTGTGCTAGATTCTTACACAGACACATTGATCTCAATAACTTCTCTGCATAAGGTTTATCACTTAATGTGTCAAACATGTCAATGTTCAATGAAATCCACCACTTTAAATGTAGATTTAAAGAAACTTAACAACCTTGAATCAAAATACTAACGTCTGAGATTTAGAAACTAAATCATCTGAATCCACATTTCTAATAATAAAATATGTTGAATGAAGAAGATAACAAACAGTTCCATTGATAACGAGGAGGCATCATCATCGTTATATTAAAAATTATCAGAGTAAACTTTACACTTTTTATCACATCATTTCATTTCGCAATACTGATAAACTAGTTGATTAAAATACCTAAGTAATATGTTATAATACTTCAACAACACATAACACTACGCCTTAATCCATTCAGAGTAATACGAAGAAAACGAATAAAACGATCATTCTCACCATGTAGCCGTGTAGGGTTTTTTTGACAATGTCGACGAAAACTTTACATTCTATCAGTCTTTTGAGTAAATTCATATATCCGTGAGGTCAGAAAATAGAATTATAGACTAGATAGTTTTCAGGAGTAAACATAAGAGCTCATTATAAACTCTACATGACGAGGGGATTGAGAACCTCTAACGTCTCTCGTGGCGTTTTCTTGTAAGCACTCCTATCACATTAACACCAACATAATAAGCCATAAAAAAATACATTCTCTTT
>NW_007381957.1:0-2802 GCF_000475195.1 Diaphorina citri | reverse complement strand
TAGACTAGAAAGTGGTCCAAAACACCTAACCCATAAGCAATTTGTTTTCAAAATGTAAATATGATTCAATTGATTGAGTCCTAAAAATTAAGAGGATCGAAAGACCTGAATATTGAGAAGAGAATTGCGAGGAATTTCAGTTGACACTGTATCTTCTCTTGTTCATTGATCTATTTTTAAATCCTAACGAGTTTTTTCTCCCATTGTTAGGCCACGTGGTTGATATTAAAATTCCAAGTACTGAAAGAAATGTTTCTACGAAATTAAAATGCATTTGGAATCTATTGTAGGAGGTGTAAATATCCACAATAACGAAAAAAGAAGTAAGAGCCATAAGCGAAGAGTTCGAAATGGTTATGGCAGTAGGCAGTACTGAATTATACGACCATTAAAGTATTAGGTGTCTACATATATGTGGTGTGAATATTGTGATCGACAAAGGCTGTTCCTTTCAAATTCGATCTTTATTGTAACTCCAATATTGGCGGGTTACTTTCTAGCAGAATTATCAAAGTGGAAGACATTTTTACCCAGGCGGCAGGCGTTCAATAAAAATCGCCCCTTCCATGATATAACTCCTTATATCGGTAATTTATATTCACAAGCATGTCACATACAGGCAGGTGGGAGAGAACATGGAGCTATGTTTAAAATATAATAATGAAAAATATTAAAAGTTTTTCAAAGGAATTCGCTGGCAAATTGCCTTTGAAAACGGTACAAAAAATAATGAAAAAATTGAACAGTACAGCCAAGTTAGATACCTTGTACCTATTACTATAAATTTCAAGTTATATTGTTGATGTCATTTGAAAGTATCGGGCGGAGGTGCCAAAAGATATACGTTATAGTAACAGTCTCCGATGGTACTTAAATCTTGGAGATATTTATTGGTGGTAATGGTTCTAATTTGTATATTAAGTTGTAACATTGTTCAGATACAACTCTCTTAGGTTGTAAGTGAAGTCAATTAAATAAGGTTATCCCAATCGGTTAGTAACCTACGAGTTAGTATATCCTTGAAATACATGTTGGATTTCCTAGTTCCTTCAGGATATCACTAAGAAGAACCTAGGAAAGCAAATGCATATAAAATGTGAGTTTGATAAGTCCAAGAAAAAGGATGATATTAAAAATTTGGCAAAATAACGTTGTCTCTGATATCGATTTCATAAATCGAGTTCAGCCAAGAGTGATGAGAGTGCTAAGTGCTTTAAATCTCTTTTAATTAAAATGAACTTCAAAATATTTACACAATAGAGGGTATTCAAAATACGAACAAAAAGATCCCTTTCCTAATCTCTGCTGTTACCTGAGCATTTACAATATGAACCAAGAGGAAATACTCTTTGGAGCCATTCATATTATTTTGGAAAATTCATCCATGCATACGAATTTTCCGACATGATTCTCGTAAATTAATATTTTTGCTGTACAATGCAAAATTTCCCAAAACATTTATCAGAGAGAAGCACAACATGGTACGAAATCATGAACATTGGAGCTGGACCTCTTCATTCCTTTTCCTTTCCTCTCCTGGAATTTTTATCTTTCCTAATCATTTCCTCCATTGTCATTTGTCCTTCATTCTCCTAACTCTGTTTCTGTTGCTGCTCTATTAATCTTATTTCTCTCGTTTTTCATCAGTTTAGCATTACCCTTTACTTCGTCCTATGTCTTGTTTCTTGTGTCGTCCTAATACTTTGTACCTACGTTGCTACAACATCTTATATCCCTTCAATTCTTTCAGATTCTACTGGCGTATTATCTTCTTCGTCCTGATTAAATTTGTCTCGTCTAAGTTGTGAAGAGTATTAAAATGTAAAAAATGAAAACCTGAACCATTCAATTGTTACAAATCCATTTCATTTTTCATCTTTATCTGTTCTCCTTATTCTGCTGTTCTTTATCTTTTTCCATATAGTCTTGGTTTTCTCTTGGGAGGAAGACTATTGTTTCCTTCTGACGGGATTTTATTCTCCGGTTTTCTTTTGTGTGTTGAAGTTTCTCTTCGCAATTCAAGACCAGTAAATTGGAAAGATAATACCAGCAGAACAGACTAGTTTTTTATTTAACCAAATCTCTTCTTGTTTTCTATTTTCATAAATTTGAAGAGGCACTCCTAGAAATCACATAAAACCCAAAAAAGAACATGATTACAATTAAACTTTTCTCAGCACTTTTACAGTTTTAACATCTATCTGTTGCGTCAAACAAAGCACACAATTGAGCTTGAAAGCAGAACAAGGAAGTAAATAAGTAATAACAATGTCATCGTAGCTACTAAATAAAAAGAACAAGATCAAAAGGTCTTGGGTGCTTTCAGCGTGAAATGCCTTCTTAAATTGATATTTTATTCAATTATGGATGGAAAGCAATTTTCAAATAATAATTTGATTTCCTTTGGGAAGTGGAACAGAAAAGCGGTTATAGGCGATGAAGTATTGTTGAAACCAGCACATCTATTTTTAATTCCCGACAAAAACCTCTACCTTTTTGTCTTAATAAGATCCCTCGGGAGCCGACAAAGCACTGAGGTGACAAGCAAGAGTTTAAGGTACAGGGCGGCATCCCTTCACCATCCCAGGGTTCAGTTTTCTATTGTTAGCTTTCGTCGTATTTATCAGATATTTATGACGCTCATATCCGAGAGATGGAGGAAATTTTCGTTCATCCATTTTTCCCTTATCTTCTCCCTTTCCTTTTCTGTCCAGGTTCACACCATCATTCTGTTCCTCCTCTCCCTCCCTAATTTCCATTTCTTCTTCTATTTCTCCTTCACCCTCTTCTTCCATTTCTTGG
>NW_007381956.1:0-10143 GCF_000475195.1 Diaphorina citri | reverse complement strand
CTACAAAGAACTAAAATTTATTCGCTTTGACTTGTCCGATAGTATAGAATGTATAGATAGATAGATCCAATGTTATTATTCTTGTTTATGTGAGCTTATATTAGTCAGCGGAATCGATGCAGTAAATGCAGCATCAAAATAATCCCAAACGACTCAATGGTCTTTTCGTCATTTCTACTTTCTATATTATTTTTCTTGGTTTCTATTTTACTTTCCAATTGTTTGAAGTGTTGAATAAGAGCTCAGAAGGTCTTACATATTCCAAAAATGTTCTCCGGTAAAAAACTTATAGTGAGCTTTCTTTTTCTAGTACCTACTAAAAACGATTAACTAATGTCCAAAAAGCAACAATATAAATTTAACATGAGACTGTAGATGTGGGGGTAAACGGATTAGCTCTACAAACACCTCCAAGAAATGCAGTTGAAGAAATAAAACATTCCTAGAAAAGGTACCCAAGGTGCTTCCTATACCTAATTGAATTAGACATGATTCATGTTCAATAACTAGGAAAAGAACTACGTGCTCATGTCAAGAAAATCAGAGGAAAACTTACCATTCGTTTCTGACGAGAAGTTAAGACTTGGTATCTCAATTATTGTTGGATTCGTCTGGTATTAATATACGTAAGGAAAATTATGATCTGAAGGAACCCATCTATAATAATAATAATCGCTTTGTTATTCTTCACATCTCGAGATCAGTGCTGACGATGAGGGATTAGTCCTCTTATAAAGAAAATTCATTAGGATGTTAACAATCTTGAAAGCCCCCAAAGTTGAAGAAAAAAAAATAATAATAATCAATTTTAGATTTAGATCATTTTGGAAAACTTGGAAATTTCGGGCAAAAATCATAATACCTAGGCATAATCGATTTAGGTAATTTTCTCAATTTCAAAAACAGGTGATTTTTCAAAGTTCAATAAGTAATACTGAAGAACTAAATTACGAGACTCCTATTTTTCAAACATTTGATATTTCAAATTTTTCATGCACCCACAAAAACGATAATTCCTAGGTAAGTTCTGATTTCACGAAAATCTTCAGAAGCAAAGAGTTCATTTACACCACTGCCCAAATCAGATCTTTAGTTTACAACTTCATAGGTTTTCGCAGATCTGATATCTGGTTTGATAAGAAAATGGTACTTGACAGAATGTCATGCCTTTTGTGTTTGTGGATTTTCCTGAAGAACAGTACTGGATTCTGAGACATTTAACATTGTTTAATAAATTAATAGGTACCTTCCTTATTCCTTCCTATTCTGAATAATGAAATGTAGTGTCTGTCTCGTGAGCTATATGAATCCATAAGACCACTCCTACAATGATGCATTCTGCAATCCAGTAAGTTGCGAATACAAATGACATCAATGCATTACAAATTAAATTTGTGTTGATATAATTTAGGTATCAATTTGTTCTGTAACGATATGCATAAACCAAGAAGTCTATAATCAATTGATAAATAGTTATATTTATTTCTTTATAAGTTTTTATTCCTACTTATAATTTTATTATGGACTCGGACATAAAAGTTAACATGATCAGGTTGAGTGTATACATTATGTTAAGTATGATAGTTAAAACTTTAAAATCATTAGGTTCACCAGCCACTAGTTAAATGTTTCCATCAATCAGTTCACTAATGGAATACATTTGTATGTATTAAAGTGCTTTCAATATTTTTATTTTTTTATAAACTCAACTTTCAGCTCTCTTCTTCTTGAGATAGTTTTATTTCAGTTGTTGATTCCGAGTGTAGGATTAATACATTAAAGCTAACTTTTGTATGTTGATGATTTATTTTTTCTCAAAGGGCAATTGAATTTTTACCCAAGGGTAGTTTTGGACATTTATCCGGAGACTCTATCAACCAAATTAATAATAGAAAAAAAAATTGACACCAAATGTTTTTATTGGAATATTTCGTCTAACTCTGTTATTATTTTATTTGTTTCAGGATCTCTTAGAGAATTATATGCTTTAGCAGCCAGTCAACAGCCTTTAGCATCTTTAGTTAATCAGCAACAAAGACTTCTATTTAGACATTATGATATAGCGCAGCACGTTTTGCATCAGCAGCAAGGAGCTGTGTCTAAATTATTAGGTAAGTTTTGTTAAAATTATTATGAATTTTTTTTTTTTTTTTTTTTTTTTTTTTTTTTTTTTTTTTTGAAAAGTTAGTATGACCAATTGAATTACAGATCTACTGAGGTTTATGACAGTGTCAATTCGTTGTTTATTGTTAACTGATACAATTAGAATTTCCATTGTTATTATTATTGATGCTCGATCATATCCACTGATAATTGATTCATATTGATGAATAGGTGTGGGAATAGGAGATTGAAGTAAGGTTTACATTTAGTTCATGTAGTGATCTGAGTTCAGAATAAGATGAACAATGTGTCACAATGTAAGATGACCATTTCCCCTATCCACTTGAAGACAAGAAATTAGAAAGCAGAAACCTCAGTGGAAAATGGTGGTTAGCGCGGAGGACTTTTGATTTAGAAAATGTTAGTTCTTGTCCTGTCACAAATACACCGTTCCTCATTTGTTTAGCTGATGTTTGATTTCTAGTAATTAACGACTACAGGGACCCAGATGTAAATCTTTATTAAACAATGTTAAATGTCTCAGAATCCAGTACTGTTCTTCAGGAAAATCCACAAACACAAAAGGCATGACATTCTGTCAAGTACCATTTTCTTATCAAACCAGATATCAGATCTGCGAAAACCTATGAAGTTGTAAACTATTTCCACATTAATAGATTCCAAGATGGAAAATCAACGTTGGCTTGGTTTCTTGTGTTGTCTAAATAGCAGTAGTTACCTACATCTGTTTGAAGACATTCGTATTGATATGAATAGAAAACGGTGCATCACACAATCAGCATAAATCACAAAAGAACAGCTAATCTCAATTTAATCTAATATGCTTCATTCTGTCACACTATCTTCAGTATGTATGTGATTAGAGTTCAATTTGCAAGAAGTGTAACAATATTCCTACGAACAACAATAATAATAAATGTGGCATTAGCACTGGAATATCAACTCTGAGCCGCTGACTATATTTTCTATTTTATTAGAACAGATACGTATAGGTAAATGTTGGATCTTGTGGACATAAAAAGCATGTGATTTTTATTCAAATGTGACAAGCATAAAGACCGCTATCTTGACACATTCTGCATTTCTTCAAGTCGTCTTCAAATTCTTCATCTCTGTTATTTTTTATGAGAAGCAAGAGTTAATAAATCAAGGCGAGTTGATGGGATAAATAATTTAAAAGCTATATTAAAAAGTTAGAACTTTCAAGGGTGTACACAACACTTGGTAAAACAAATTAAAATCAATAGGGGAAAATGAAAACAGATCGCCTTTTTTGTGTTACAATATTACTCAAGCTGTTTTCATTTTCCCCTATTGAATTTAAAAGCATTCAAAATAGATAAACAGAGACCAAATTTCAATCCGAAGTGAGAGCTAATTAGAAACATAGATCATCCGCAAACACACCGGGAGACTGAAAGTGTTATAATAATGGATACTAATCATTTCCTGACCGACCAAAATACATGAACCTCGGGAATTTCAGAGGAACCTGCAAATGATGAAAAACAAACGTCCAAAATGAGTAAGTAGGTATTCCGAATGAAATGGAATATGCAAATTTGTATTAAATACCTTCCATATACTTAGAGAAAATTGAACTTCTAACTAGATTTAAGGAATCTGCAGCAAGCAAATACTCTTACAGCAATTGTAGAAACAATAAGGCACCTTGAGTAAAATACTAAAATAAAAGTAACGGAATGAAACAACATGATACCCAATGCACCCAGGATGACATTAACTGAACAAGAAGAAGAACTAGACGATTCTTCATTCAAAAAATGTCAAATCTCTCAAGCTGTTCTTCATAGTTTGAATGATTTTAATACGTCAGTTTCGATTGATGTCACTCTAGTTATAACGGTACCATCCATATCGTCACCGCCTCACTAATGTTATGCAAAACAATTTTCGATTCATGTAGTTATTTATGTATTTCGTTAGCTACATAAGAAAATTGTACACAATTGAGGCGTAAAGAACATTACTGTGTGCGCAAATGGTCGTGTTTTTACTATCCCAACTCTTCTGACATTCGTCATGTTGATGAAGAGTATTTGAAAGTCGATTTTCTAATCTAGGTTAATTTGTCATTTCTTTAATGTGGAAGTTTAAACATATTGGGATTCTATAGAGCACCAAGATGTTTAAATTTGTCTTGGTTGTTCATTTTCATACAATTTAGCCGGATTCGTTCGATTGTTTAGGATTTGTTCGAACAGACAACATGTTTAGGTAATCTTAAATTGAACGCTGTCTCATTCCCTCTTAGATCCAATAATCTCTTGGATAGTATTATATTACCAGATTTTCTTAGCAAATATTGCACAGAGATGTCAATTGACTTCTTCAAATATTTGTCTTGATTGCACGTATGATTTTGGTTCCTAGTTATCTCGAATATAAGAAATCTGTCAAAATGTCCCAATTTTTCTCCTTCACTAAGTGAGGTAGTTTGCAGAAATCGACAAACTGTTAACTTCAGGATAACACTTATTAACAATTTTTCCTCTATTTTATTTCAATTATCATTACCGGTTGAACCGATTTAGTTTTGGATTGCTTTAATTGTGCACCCTACAGAGAGACACCTCGCTGGCTTGTTTCCTATTGTATCAGAAACTTGTATCTACTCAACAATTGACTACCCAATCATTCCATCATTTCATCTAGAGTCTATCTTTCAAATGATGTTTCCTCTGGATTGAAATACCCGGAGCACGGCGTGTTTCCCTCAGTGTTTCACTTGTCAAGCTAATCAGTGACACAGAATAGGTTGAAGTAAAGTGATGTTGCACAGGAAATGTTCACCGTTTGAGTTTTTGACACAGCAATTCAATTCTGATTTGTATGTTACACGTTACACGGTATCTTATGTAAGAATAGTACGTATGAAGCTCATAACCAATTGAGCATAATAGCCAATAAAATAGAACCACATGCAGGGAAAAGTCTGACGAGATTTATTTCCAAATTCCTTCTTTTAAAGAAAGTTCAATAATAAGGCACTTATTTCTTATGATTTTTTGAACACCTAACTATACAGCTCTTAAAAGAATCAATACTTCCTCTATTAGGGTTTACATTTTTATAAATTTAAGGTTGAGGAAAACACTAGTGATTCTTTTATTCTCAAATTTTTCGGAAAAGTCTGACGAGATTTATTTCCAAATTCCTTCTTTTAAAGAAAGTTCAATAATAAGGCACTTATTTCTTATGATTTTTTGAACACTTTACTATACAGCTCTTAAAAGAATCAATACTTCTTCTATTAGGGTTTACAGTTTTATAAATTTAAGGTTGAGGAAAACACTAGTGATTCTTTTACTCTCAAATTTTTCGGTGAAATCGAAAGAAGATTTTTTTTTTTCTAAAATCTAAATCAATGAGAGAATACGTTATGTATTTTAAATATATTTTAGTAGTCAAAAACATCTGCGAAAGAAAATTTGCATATTTTTTCCCCCTAATGAGCGAAATAAAATCCGAAATAACTCAATTAATTAAATCAGACTTAGCTAATTAGGTTTATTAAGCATGGTTTCTATCACCTTTTAAAACCTTAATGGAGCCAATGACAATAGGCATTAATATTCCTCTAGCAGTTTTCAAGTTTGGAACCGGAATGGAAGAATCAATTTATACAGGGATGAATAAATAATAATAGGTTGGTTCTGTTATATTTTTGAATAAATAAATACAGAATACACTAATTTCCATTGGATATTCAGCTCTATTTCAACCTATTCCTTACTATTCAGTATTCAAGAAGCTGGTATTGTATTTTCATGTTGCGTTCCAAGAATATAATCATAACATGTTGTAGTCGTTTCCAATTTTCGTTATCAAAAGTTGAAGAAATTTCTAAAATAAACATAGCAAAAGAAATAAGAGCACCTAATAATTTTATTAGTAAAACATCACAGTTTTACGTGCAACACATAGGAACTTTATAAAAACGTTCGCGTTGCTAAGTGTTCCTTAAAAAAAACCCTCTTTTATTGAACCCAAATCCTAAGAAATCTGATCTGCCCTATAAGAATATAGACTTTTTTCTATCGATATTGGACATTTTTGAAAATGTCCATGTGTCTTAAAACTCTATGAAAAGTTCCTGCCTACTTTTTATCATCCTGCTTTCCTATCCAATGTGAATATAATAGACATATCCATACATATTTGATACATAATTATCACTTCATGTTGCGTTCCAAGAATATAATCATAACATGTTGTAGTCGTTTCCAATTTTCGTTATCAAAAGTTGAAGAAATTTCTAAAATAAGCAAAACAAAAGAATTAAGAGTAATAATTTTATTAGTAAAAGTAAAACATCACAGTTTTACGTGCACCACATAGGAACTTTATAAAAACGTTCGCGTTGCTAAGTGTTCCTTAAAAATAAACCCTCTTTTATTGAACCCAAATCCTAAGAAATCTGATCTGCCCTATAAGAATATAGACTTTTTTGTATCGATATTGGACATTTTTGAAAATGTCCATGTGTCTTAAAACTCTACGAAAAGTTCCTGCCTACTTTTTATCATCTTGCTTTCCTATCCAATGTGAATATAATAGACATATTCATACATATTTGATACATAATTATCAGAGCTCACTATTTGCTCAACGTGTCTGACTTTTGGTGAATTATGCAAAGAGAAAAGGCCATATTAGCATTATTTATATCATGTCGTGACGATAACTATTGATATAGTTATTCTGAATAGGAATTAACAATCGGTTTCCACTTACCAACACGATTTTGAACTTTCAGCAATTTTCAAATCAATAATGTTAATTTTCTCTACTTCACAAGCTGAGAAAGCGTAGGCTGTTGATTGTAACGCTTTTAAAAGAATTAAAATCATTTTAATAACTATTTAGGGAACAAATTAATCATTTTTATTATTCCTTTTTTGGAGTTTTCTTAGGAATATGTAGAAAAGGCTGTGCTAACATTAATAAAATGGATTTGATAAATAATATTTATCATTTGTGGTACCTCTTTTGATAGATTCTCGGCCACGGAGTTTACTAATTGATTTGATAAAAAAAAAACTCATTAATAAATGGACAATTTATTAATTATTTTGAATGTTCCTTCGAAAATGGCAATTAATTTTCTCTACTTCACAAGCTGAGAAAGCGTAGGCTGTTGATTGTAACGCTTTTAAAAGAATTAAAATCATTTTAATAACTATTTGGGGAACAAATTAATCATTTTTATTATTCCTTTTTTGGAGTTTTATTAGGAATATGTAGAAAAGGCTGTGCTAACATTAAAATGGATTTGATAAATAATATTTATCATTTGTGGTACCTCTTTTGATAGCTTCTCGGCCACGGAGGTTACTAATTGATTTGATAAAAAAAAACTCATTAATAAATGGGCAATTTATTAATAATTTTGAATGTTTCTTCGAAAATGGCAGAATACCCATAATACTTTTCCATTTTGTTCTGTTTTCAGGAACCCTCAGGCCACCCGGTCTGATAGGAGGCAGCAAACCTAAAGTAGCAACCCCCGCCGTAGTATCCAAGATTGAACAGTACAAACGAGAAAACCCGACGATATTCGCTTGGGAAATCCGGGAGAGGTTGATTTCTGAAGGTAAGCTGAAAGAAAGTTAACAGTTTGGTCATAAATAGCATGTTTATTTGTAACTAGCCGAAACCCGTCGCTTCGCTCCGGATTTCCGCTAGTTCATCCTGAAGCATGGCCGAACTTGTAGAAAATAATAAAAAAAAATAGTATAGCTCGCTATACTGTAATAATAGAAAGTAATACGGGTCGCGCTGCGCGCTCCCTATTAGTTCCATAGTTATCAAACTAAAAACATAAACGAAACTCAAAATGTTTGTCGAGAGCGGAACATTTCTCTCCCGCAGTCTCTGCTTCCTCTGTATTTCTTATGGAACTTTAATTTTTACTCTATATACCTTATGTCACTCATCCATTTAGTGGTCTTGCTCGGCGCAGCTTAACAAAAACGAACCGGAAAATAGCCTATAACCTCCACGGGAGTGCAAGCAATAAGTTGACAAAGTTTCATAGCAATCGGATGAGCGGTTTGGCCAGGCATAAAGTTTGAACAAACAAACAAACACACACACACACACACAAACATTCATTTTTAACCCTTTGAACGCAGATGTAAACTTTTGTTTACACAAACTTTGCCGGCCAATAACTCCTAAGGTGATGAATTTAAAAAATTCTGACTCCAGATATGATCATAACTCGTATCTTAATTCGGTAACCAAAGGGTTAAATATTAGATTAGATAGAAATAAATGTTGTTGATGGGACCAAAGTCTATTTGACGCCCTACTGGATAGAGCTTAACCCGTGTGACCACAGGATCTAACCTATCAAATTTATTATAAATATAAATTAATAAACTAGGTAATTAAATTCATTCGTGAATAGGTATTCCATCATTATGAGTGGATGTGCCAGAACTATACCACAATCTAATTTCAACAGGATAACAGGATGAAAGTTTCTAATGCAACAAAGAGGGGAATAAGGAGAAACAGACTGAGTTATAGATGATAAAAAAAAGAAAAAAAAAAAAAGAGGGTTTAATTTTGAAAAAAAAAAAAAAAAAAAAAAAAAAAAAAATAGATCTGGTACAGTTGGTAACTTGGTTGGAAAGAATGTCCGGCATTTTGCACCAGATCATAAAAATTGAAACCAAACGCGGGATAGATTATCGAGTGAAAATAAAAATTAATGTACTTTTATTATTAATTATGTATTTATTGGCATGGAGGAGATTAAAAGCGGGCGGTATTCTTTATCAAACTTGAAATCGAACCAAAACCCAATGCTCATAAAAATTGACAAAATATTTTTTCGGAATGATATTTTCATGCTTCGTGGTCAATTTGGTTTAATTTTATGGCTTAACGGGCTCAGTCTTATGGCTTTAGATTTATTTTAGATGGCTCATCTTTCTGACTCCTAGTGAGTTTGATATGGCCTTAGTGTAGAAGTTAACACTTTTATGTGACAAATTTATAGACTCCACTTAGCACATAATTTGCTACAAAGAACTAAAATTTATTCGCTTTGACTTGTCCGATAGTATAGAATGTATAGATAGATAGATCCAATGTTATTACTTATTCTTGTTTATGTGAGCTTATATTAGTCAGCGGAATCGATGCAGTAAATGCAGCATCAAAATAATCGATGCAGTAAATGCAGGTCTTTTCGTCATTTCTACTTTCTATATGTGTTGAATAAGAGCTCAGAAGGTCTTACATATTCCAAAAATGTTCTTCGGTAAAAAAACTTATAGTGAGCTTTCTTTTTCTAGTACCTACTAAAAAACGATTAACTAATGTCCAAAAAGCAACAATATAAATTTAACATGAGACTGTAGATGTGGGGGTAAACGGATTAGCTCTACAAACACCTCCAAGAAATGCAATTGAAGAAATAAAATATTCCACACTTAGAAAAGGTACCTAAGGTGCTTCCTATAATTGAATTAGACATGATTCATGTTCAATAACTAGGAAAAGAACTACGTGCTCATGTCAAGAAAATCAGAGGAAAACTTACCATTCGTTTCTGTCGAGAAGTTAAGACTTGGTATCTCAATTATTGCTGGATTCGTCTGGTATTAATATACGTAAGGAAAATTATGATCTGAAGGAACCCATCGCTTTGTTATTCTTCACATCTCGAGATCAGTGCTGACGATGAGGGATTAGTCCTCTTACAAAGAAAATTCATTAGGATGTTAACAATCTTGAAAGCCCCCAAAGTTGAAGAAAAAAAAATAATAATCAATTTTAGATTTAGATCATTTGGGAAAACTCGGAAATTTCGGGCAAAAATCATAGGCATAATCGATTTAGGTAATTTTCTCAATTTCAAAAACAGTCATTGGTATTCGGAAACAATCAAACATTACCATTGGTGATTTTTCAAAGTTCAATAAATAATACTGAAGAACTAAATTACGAGACTCCTATTTTTCAAACATTTGATATTTCAAA
>NW_007381955.1:0-10150 GCF_000475195.1 Diaphorina citri | reverse complement strand
TTAACCACATCACTGACCCTTGGTGATTCATTGATTACCAATCCTTCCTTGATCTTTTTCACTTTGCTAGCCATTTTCCTCATAGCGCTCGCTTGTTCCTTGATCTCAACTTTCGTGTTGACATTTTTATCTAACAACGCAACGTAAGCAACAGCTCGGTTTCAATACATAACTTATTGACTTCGGTCATGAACTTGTTTAGGCTTTCGTTATCATGGGAAGGATGCGAGGTAGCTCGTATGTAAGTTGATATATTTGGTAATTTTCTGGTGAAACTCAAAGGGGGTTTCATTCCTAGGGGTTCCTTCAATCCCTTGATGAATGTCCTCAGTAGAGCAAATAAGCCGGACCTGGCACAGGAGTCACGGAGCCATATGGCTCCATTTTTCACTAAATCTAAGGAAGGAAAATTTTCTGGCTGAAGGACTTCTTTTTCCCAATGAAAATTTTGCTGTTGTCTTCTATTATTAGTCTGTCGTCTTTTCCTCGGCGGAGGCTGATCTTCTCCAGGCTGTTCTTCTTCAAGTTGTTCATTGGTATCACTCCCTCCCAATCTCTCTGCTATACAAGTTGGCACCAATACAGGGGCATTGATCTGACTAGCAGGGACGTTCTTCATAGTGGGAGCTTCCTCATCCCCTTAGTCTTCATCGGTCAGGTCTTATGTTGCATTTTTGGGTGGAAGAGCTGTGATTTGTAAACCCGTCTCTGGAATCGCATCATCGTTGCCTTCTAGAAAATCTAGCTTTTCCTCGGCGGAGGCTGATCTTCTCCAGGCTGTTCTTCTTCAAGTTGTTCATTGGTATCACTCCCTCCCAATCTCTCTGCTATACATGTTGGCACCAATACAGGGGCATTGATCTGACTAGCAGGGACGTTGTTCATAGTGGGAGCTTCCTCATCACCTTAGTCTTCATCGGTCAGGTCTTATGTTGCATCTTTGGGTGGAAGAGCTGTAATTTGTAAACCCGTCTCTGGAATCGCATCATCGTTGCCTTCTAGAAAATCTAGTAAAGTATGTAAAGCAACAGGCTCCCTGTAACAAGGAAAACGATAAAATTGTATTAGACAGATAATAAAAATAAAAACAACAACAACACCAATTACAAATTACAAAATGGTCAAAATAGAGGAATTACAGTACAAACTAACAAATGACTTGGTAAAATATTAATAAAAATAAAAAGAAAATAATAAGAATAATAATGATAATAAAAATAGGAACAAAATAAAATACGTGTACAAAATAACACATACCTATGTTCACATATCTATGTTAATCCCACGATTCCTCTTCTTTAATCGTAGTGGGGGGGTTCTTGAAGTGCCCGCTGAAGATCCCTCAGGGTAAATATCAATATTATCAATTGTGATAGATCCCACGAGAGATCTCGGCATGGTTTACATCTTGAATTGAATACATTACAGACTTGACAATTGACGTACACATACTCATTTTTCAAAAAAGTCTTCCGTGAGTTGTTGAAAATACACTCCCAGTTTACTTTGTCTTGAAATTTTTCAAAAAAGTCTTCCGTGAGTCTTTCGTCACACATGAACACTCAACAACTCAAACACTTCGACTGCCACGAAGCATAGGTCTGTCACATCCAAGAGCCCGACCAATCGCTTCGAGTCCCAGGTCGGGCCCCAAATTGTTTCGGGATGGTTTTCCCAAAACGGAGAAAGGTTGCCGGTCTCGCCTATAGCTGACTTTTGGCAACTTCTTAATCCCTATCTAGATCGAAGAAATAAGAAGAACGTAGGTATTTGATTTAAATAATGTTTGATATGATTAAAATAATATAATTAGTTTGATATGATAAAAATAATATACTGACTTCTTCACTTTTCTACACTTCTGGGACAACTCTTTGAAAGCGTTTTGTATATTTTCAAACTCTAATGACTGCTGTTCCGTGTTGCCACACGCTATACCTACTGATACACCATAGAACGTAGGTATTTGATTTAAATAATGTTTGATATGATTAAAATAATATAATTAGTTTGATATGATAAAAATAATATAATGACTTCTTCACTTTTCTACACTTCTGGGACAACTCTTTGTCTTGCTCGTCGAAAGCGTTTTGTATATTTTCAAACTCTATTACTGCTGTTCCGTGTTGCCACACGCTATACCTACCGATACACCATATCGAATGGCTTTTCTCAACAGTTTCCTTAAAATATCTATCGAATCTTTTAATCTTAACTCCTGAGCTAATTCTATTTTTGAAAGTCGATTTACCTCAAACTTAGTCTCCCAGTTCATATTTGCCGATGTAACCAATTTTTAATATGCGGTGAAAATTAAGTAGGTTAGTGCTCATTTCGTGTCAACCTCTTGAGACTGGGTATTATGTAACCTAACACACCCTTCCACGTTCTGGATGATTTGATTCCAGATACCTATCTCATCTTCGACCATCTTGTCATACTGCTCAGGATCAGAATAATCACCTCTGACATCCCACATTAAATCAAAAGCCGTAATCCCATTTTCCGCCAAGATCTCATTGAGCCGTTCGCATGTAGTAAGGGACTCCAGATAATGTGGGTGCGGACCAGCGAGTGGCCTCGGATCAATAGATACTACCAGTGGGGGGTTTGGCAAAATAGAGAGAGCCTTCAGCCATCCGTTCCCTGGAGAACTTCCGACGTAAACAATCGGTCTAGTATTTACAAAGCCAAAAAATTCTATGTACAATTTTGACTGCCCTGGCGGCAGCATTTCACATTCTAGTAGAGCTTCATCGAGCGCATGAGGATAGGGGGGGTAGATTAGATCTGTTCTCACCCCTTCGTTCGTAATTGACATACCAAGAGGTCTCAACCCTACACACACATCAGGCAATTTCTGAAGAGTCAGAATGATACTCTCCCACTCCGATCCGAGTAGAGACCCGGCGTTTGGGTGTAGGTAAAGCTTTTCTCGAATAGTGTCACAAGCGGTTTTTAAATCATTTGGAGCATACAACTTCAATAAAGGAATGGTATCAGGCGATTCAATGTATAGTTTATCGACCGGAAATCCAGCATCAAACCAAAACGCTTCGCTTAATTCCGAAGATTTCTGAAATTTAGTAATTATCCTCGCAATACAATTGGGATGTTTTCTTAAATGATCGCGATATTCAGCTCCGTTTTTCGCAAGTTTCAGTCTAGACATAATTACCGATAAGTCACAGAGTTTCTTTCTTTTAAAAACGGCTCTTTTTTAGACATGCACTCTCATGATTCAATCCGCGTCTGCTGGCGTACTCCCCGATTTGTACGTAATTAATTTTCCGTCCGCCACGGCCGAGATAGTAGATGGCATTGACTGCGTACTCGGTGTTGAAATCGAGGGACCGAACAGTCCGTCGCTCAACTCGGACGCCGAAACAGCGGGTGAACGTTTCAACTCGGGCGCATCGACACTGCGAACTGGTGTAGGTGCAATCGTAAATAATTTTCGTATAGTACGGGTGCGACTAGAGCTCGTGTCTTCATATTGGGATTGACGGACAGTCTCTTAATTTGATCAATCATGCAGCCCTCATCATCCATATCGATATTATCTCTTAATTTGATCAATCATGCAGTCCTCATCATCCATATCGATATTGATGAGGAACTTCAATTCCTCGAGTATATGCTTTCAAGGCAGCTCCTCCAAGGGGGTTCTGGAACTTTAATTCCTCGAGGGTCTCATGACTTTTGATACACCCTGTACGGAGGGGTATTTGTCTGTAAGGCCGCTCCTCGGGGGGGGGGTTCTGGAACTTTAATTCCTTGAAGGCCTCCCGACTTTTGATACATACCGTACAGAGAAGTATCTTGTATTGTTTGATCTTGAATTGAGGTCGAAATTGCTGCTGCTGTCGAAATCCTTAATCTGACAACATGTGTTAAAATTTGATTTTAAAGTCTCCGTGAGTTGTTGAAAATACACTCCCAGTTTACTTTGTCTTGAAATTTTTCAATAAATAGCTCGCTCATTTTTTGATGTTCCAATCAAAGAGGTAATCGAACTCTCGCATCATACCTTCAGTCAATTGTTGGTAACGTTCTTCTTTCTTTACTTTCTTCCTGCTAACAGAGATTTGGCAATCTTCTTTCTTAGTGATCACTGCATAGATTCCAGAGCGAGTGACTGATGCCAGTGGCCGCTCCATCCCTTGATCTTTCTTAGTGATCACTGCATAGATTCCAGAGCGAGTGACTGATGCCAGTGGCCGCTCTATCCCTTGATCTTTCTTAGTGATCACTGCATAGATTCCAGAACGAAACTGATGCCAGTGGCCGCTCCATCCCTTGATCTTTCTTAGTGATCACTGCATAGATTCCAGAGCGAAACTGATGCCAGTGGCCGCTCCATCCCTTGATCTTTCTTAGTGATCACTGCATAGATTCCAGAACGAAACTGATGCCAGTGGCCGCTCCATCCCTTGATCTTTCTTAGTGATCACTGCATAGATTCCAGAACGAAACTGATGCCAGTGGCCGCTCCATCCCTTGATCTTTCTTAGTGATCACTGCATAGATTCCAGAACGAAACTGATGCCAGTGGCCGCTCCATCCCTTGATCTTTCTTAGTGATCACTGCATAGATTCCAGAACGAAACTGATGCCAGTGGCCGCTCCATCCCTTGATCTTTCTTAGTGATCACTGCATAGATTCCAGAACGAAACTGATGCCAGTGGCCGCTCCATCCCTTGATCTTTCTTAGTGATCACTGCATAGATTCCAGAACGAAACTGATGCCAGTGGCCGCTCCATCCCTTGATCTTTCTTAGTGATCACTGCATAGATTCCAGAACGAAACTGATGCCAGTGGCCGCTCCATCCCTTGATCTTTCTTAGTGATCACTGCATAGATTCCAGAACGAAACTGATGCCAGTGGCCGCTCCATCCCTTGATCTTTCTTAGTGATCACTGCATAGATTCCAGAACGAAACTGATGCCAGTGGCCGCTCCATCCCTTGATCTTTCTTAGTGATCACTGCATAGATTCCAGAACGAAACTGATGCCAGTGGCCGCTCCATCCCTTGATCTTTCTTAGTGATCACTGCATAGATTCCAGAACGAAACTGATGCCAGTGGCCGCTCCATCCCTTGATCTTTCTTAGTGATCACTGCATAGATTCCAGAACGAAACTGATGCCAGTGGCCGCTCCATCCCTTGATCTTTCTTAGTGATCACTGCATAGATTCCAGAACGAAACTGATGCCAGTGGCCGCTCCATCCCTTGATCTTTCTTAGTGATCACTGCATAGATTCCAGAACGAAACTGATGCCAGTGGCCGCTCCATCCCTTGATCTTTCTTAGTGATCACTGCATAGATTCCAGAACGAAACTGATGCCAGTGGCCGCTCCATCCCTTGATCTTTCTTAGTGATCACTGCATAGATTCCAGAACGAAACTGATGCCAGTGGCCGCTCCATCCCTTGATCTTTCTTAGTGATCACTGCATAGATTCCAGAACGAAACTGATGCCAGTGGCCGCTCCATCCCTTGATCTTTCTTAGTGATCACTGCATAGATTCCAAAATGGAGAAGTGGCGAATTGAAGAGTGATAATAATATTAAAAATCTTATTATGTATGTTTAAAAAAATAATATTATGTATGTTTATTCATTAAAGTTAAAATGTTAAAATGATCGTTGTTGCTTCCTTAGAGTAAATTATTGATGGGAGTAAGTAAAGAAAGGACTCACCAGAGGATTTTCACACACATGAACACTCAACAACTCACACACTTCGACTGCCACAAATCATGGGTCTGTCACATCCAAGAGCTCGACCAATCGCTTCGAGTCCCAGTTCGGGCGCCAAATTGTTTCGGGATGGTTTTCCCAAAACGGGGAAAGGTTGCCGGTCTCGCCTATAGCTGACTTTTGGCAACTTCTTAATCCCTATCTAGATCGAAAAAATAAGAAGAACGTAGGTAGGTTGTGACGTGGGGTTTTGAACCTCACAGTCACCCGGTAGATTTGATATCTATTTGAGTTGACAATTATCAACTTCGAATCTACCGGCATCTTTCTGTTCCATTTCTTCTTTTGTCCCCATGTCCCCGTGCTTTTTGGTATTTTTCCTTATCCCTAAGTAGTATCAGCTGCATAGATTCCAGAGCGAGTGACTGATGCCAGTGGCCGCTCCATCCCTTGATCTTTCTTAGTGATCACTGCATAGATTCCAGAGCGAGTGACTGATGCCAGTGGCCGCTCCATCCCTTGATCTTTCTTAGTGATCACTGCATAGATTCCAGAGCGAGTGACTGATGCCAGTGGCCGCTCCATCCCTTGATCTTTCTTAGTGATCACTGCATAGATTCCAGAGCGAGTGACTGATGCCAGTGGCCGCTCCATCCCTTGATCTTTCTTAGTGATCACTGCATAGATTCCAGAGCGAGTGACTGATGCCAGTGGCCGCTCCATCCCTTGATCTTTCTTAGTGATCACTGCATAGATTCCAGAGCGAGTGACTGATGCCAGTGGCCGCTCCATCCCTTGATCTTTCTTAGTGATCACTGCATAGATTCCAGAGCGAGTGACTGATGCCAGTGGCCGCTCCATCCCTTGATCTTTCTTAGTGATCACTGCATAGATTCCAGAGCGAGTGACTGATGCCAGTGGCCGCTCCATCCCTTGATCTTTCTTAGTGATCACTGCATAGATTCCAGAGCGAGTGACTGATGCCAGTGGCCGCTCCATCCCTTGATCTTTCTTAGTGATCACTGCATAGATTCCAGAGCGAGTGACTGATGCCAGTGGCCGCTCCATCCCTTGATCTTTCTTAGTGATCACTGCATAGATTCCAGAGCGAGTGACTGATGCCAGTGGCCGCTCCATCCCTTGATCTTTCTTAGTGATCACTGCATAGATTCCAGAGCGAGTGACTGATGCCAGTGGCCGCTCCATCCCTTGATCTTTCTTAGTGATCACTGCATAGATTCCAGAGCGAGTGACTGATGCCAGTGGCCGCTCCATCCCTTGATCTTTCTTAGTGATCACTGCATAGATTCCAGAGCGAGTGACTGATGCCAGTGGCCGCTCCATCCCTTGATCTTTCTTAGTGATCACTGCATAGATTCCAGAGCGAGTGACTGATGCCAGTGGCCGCTCCATCCCTTGATCTTTCTTAGTGATCACTGCATAGATTCCAGAGCGAGTGACTGATGCCAGTGGCCGCTCCATCCCTTGATCTTTCTTAGTGATCACTGCATAGATTCCAGAGCGAGTGACTGATGCCAGTGGCCGCTCCATCCCTTGATCTTTCTTAGTGATCACTGCATAGATTCCAGAGCGAGTGACTGATGCCAGTGGCCGCTCCATCCCTTGATCTTTCTTAGTGATCACTGCATAGATTCCAGAGCGAGTGACTGATGCCAGTGGCCGCTCCATCCCTTGATCTTTCTTAGTGATCACTGCATAGATTCCAGAGCGAGTGACTGATGCCAGTGGCCGCTCCATCCCTTGATCTTTCTTAGTGATCACTGCATAGATTCCAGAGCGAGTGACTGATGCCAGTGGCCGCTCCATCCCTTGATCTTTCTTAGTGATCACTGCATAGATTCCAGAGCGAGTGACTGATGCCAGTGGCCGCTCCATCCCTTGATCTTTCTTAGTGATCACTGCATAGATTCCAGAGCGAGTGACTGATGCCAGTGGCCGCTCCATCCCTTGATCTTTCTTAGTGATCACTGCATAGATTCCAGAGCGAGTGACTGATGCCAGTGGCCGCTCTATCCCTTGATCTTTCTTAGTGGTCACTGCATAGATTCCAGAGCGAGTGACTGATGCCAGTGGCCGCTCTATCCCTTGATCTTTCTTAGTGATCACTGCATAGATTCCAGAGCGAAACTGATGCCAGTGGCCGCTCTATCCCTTGATCTTTCTTAGTGATCACTGCATACAAGGGCCTTTGCAACATGGTTATTAATATCAGAAGACGAGTAATACGCGATTTCATGTTGACAGATGTGTCCGGATCAGCATGAATCTCTTGCAGTACAAACTGTACATCACTGAGGAGAGGGTTCGACTCCAGGACATTTTTTTTTTTTCACTCATATTTAGGGGAGTAAATCCCATTTTTACATTTATTAATGGAAAAAAACAACTTTTCTGGGAGTTCTTCAGCTTTGCTGTTCACAGATTTGATCAGCCGACACAGACAGCTGAAGAGTTAAGTCTAGAACGAAGATTCTGCCAAGTTGTGTCTCGGACATAGTTCGCATCTCTGTCACTTGTTATTACGTTGTCAGCATAGTCTCGCACCTCATTCCAAGCCTCTTTTCTAGTTTGTTTGGTTATTGTTGAGCTGAATTGATCAAATAAATCTCTTTTCTAAGAAGAGATTGAACCTTCTTCTGAAATCTTCTGTCTCATTGGGATTATAATTCAAGAATTCCAACTTGGGTAATTTTAGAGTTGTGATGGTTGGGCTTGTACGAATAGACCTTTTTTTTACAATATTTTTCTGAGGAAACTTTCTTTTTCTCAACCAATTCAGGTCTGAGAAGGTGATCATACGCTGGATCTTCAGGATCGTCCCCTAGGCGCGCCAAGATTTGACGGATATACTCGTCCACGTGCATTGGCGTTTCAGGTGCCTGTGCTACCGCTGGTGTTGGAGGTACCTGCGCTACTGCCGGTACTGGCTGTTTAGCGGAGCTGACTCTTCGGTCAGCCGGTTGTGAGCGTGCCTTCGCCATCGCTGGCACATTCACGTCGCGCGTCTTCCTCCCTTCAGACGCGCTTTTGGTGCCGGTAGATTCGAAGTGAGTATGGAGTGGGACGAGAAGAGGTAGGTTAGGTAGAGCTAAGAGCGAGAGGTAATTTGGGAGAGAAGTTTAATGGTTTTTGGAAAGGCAAAAGAGCAAGGCCCTGTGATTTTTATTTTTATTTTAATTATTAAATTATTTCGATTTTTCTTAAAAGTTAATTTTGGAGCCAACTGGCATATTATATTCTTCCTTTACTTACCTTTGGATACTTACCTCCTCTATTTGGATACCTACCCTTTGGAAATAAAAAAAGATAAGTAACATTGTCAGTTCTGTTATAGTTTAAATCGCCTTTTTGGCCCGGGTTTCCATTTTTGTAACCCTAGCGTCACATTTTTTTTAAAAAAAAAGATGGTACGTGAAAGCATATCCTCTGCAGCCTGAAGCTATGGTGTGTATATGTAGAGTCGTCCGTGATGCGAGCCATCCTGCATCCACGTCAACTTCGACACCACCTTTACCATGCTTCCATTGTACAGAAGGCAGTTTATTACCTTCTATTTTGGCTATAGGGAGTGCTCCTCGCCATTTCTGTGCGTTCATTTTCAACATACTCACAACGGCAGGATCACCAACATGACCATCACTACTCTTCTTGGAATTTCTGCTTCCGGACTCGCTTCGATTTTCTTTGACACTATTTCTGCCCCGCCCGTCCCCGTTTTCTTCACTCTTCACACTCTCGGTAGAGTCATCAATCTTCGGGGCATCCGGTAGCGTGTATCTGGATATCTCAGAGCTGGCGGAAGCTGCGCTTCCTGCTTCACTCATGTCGTCTTCCTGTAATGTGGACATTGGGTCTTCTTTTGGTTCCTTCTCAGTTAATAAACCAGGTATGCGGTTCAAATAGAAGCAGTCATAATCGACATTGCCGACATAACTGGCCCACTTAATGAAACTGAAGAAGCCGTCTTGATCTAAGATATAAGCCTTAATGCCTAGATGATATTTGGCATCGACGTCTAATTTACTATACAACGCGTGCCAGTTGATGTACTCTTTCTCTGTCAGTTGATGCAGTCTATCAATCCATTCCCAATCTCGAGGGTCTATGACAGATTCTTGGTCAATCCCCCATCGTTCGATTTCCTCAGGCAGTTTTGTGTATGCGGTTTGTGGCTTAACCAGTTTTGCAGCTGGTTTCTCAGTTTGCTTGCCAATTGGGTGAAGATTTATTGCGGCTCCCGCCTGCATACCTGGATCATACTCACTAAAATCGCCTTCGGCTACCGCAGGTGATACAAATCGACGCAGGTCGCTAGTGGGTTCCAATGGGCCATACAACCGAATATCACGCATGATATCCATTTGTCCTGCCATACTCGCAAGATGATCATCTTCAAGCTCGCGGCCAGGATCTTGAC
>NW_007381954.1:8434-10160 GCF_000475195.1 Diaphorina citri | reverse complement strand
CCACTTTTTTCAAGTCAGCATACCTGAAAACATACAATTCAATATATTATTTCAATATATTGGACAATTTTTAAGGATCTCCCTATAGTAGCAGCATATCCCAAAAATGGGATCGACCATTACGGGATAACGGTACATCCTAGAAGAAAAGTGTAAATGTATAAAATGTAAGAAATAAAAATACAAACAACTTTTACTTGCCATAGACTCGAACCATCAGAAAACATCCGTATCCGAAGTACTTACCCTATTGATCTGTTTGAACCCCCCTGGGAATGACTGCTAAATACTTATGTTTGCTTTAGTTGCATGAATGTCTGGGGTATTGGCTTCCGTAGTAAATACTATATCATGTATATCAAGGTGTAATAGAATGTGTGGTTTGTTTGCTGACAGGGACTCTTCCTATAGAGTTCCTAGTGTCATTCTGCAGGTAGCGACGCCAATGTACAGTTTCTGTGACACACACACACACACACACACACACACACACACACACACACACACACACACACACACACACACACACACACACACACACACACTCACCACACACATACACACACACATACGCACACACCCACACCAACTGCATTTGTCATCTCCACTAAGAAATGGTAAAATATACCCATCATCTACTCGTACGTCCAATGCACAAAACATCGAGACCGCTATAAATGCAACTCTGAATGTACAAGTTCCCAAGTCTGAAGTGCACTGGTGCACGCTATAGTTACAAGTGCACGTTCATAAAACAATGATAAATTATCACGTCTAGCGTAAAGTTTTCAAACTGTACAAAAAAAAAAGTAAAAAAGTAAAAGAAAGAATGAAATCTAGGTGAGATGAGGACGGTGTCTGGGTCGAGTTCAGTCTAGACTTGGGATTAGACGATAGACTGCACCCAGCACATCCTAGATCAGGGGTTTCCAACTTTCATGTGAATGCGGGCCACATTCTACATTGGGAGGTACTTCGCGGGCCACATATGTACATAGGGGAGCATCGTAGGAACCCCCGATCGAATTTTGAGCGCCGAAAATTTTCAAAAAATATTCTTCTAATTGTAGCTGAACAATAAAAGAGGTCAGTTTCCATGACTCGATGATAACTCAATGTACAAATCCCAAAAAGCTTCATGGGCCACAAAAAATGGTCTGGCGGGCCACATGTGGCCCGTGGGCCGCTAGTTGGAAATCTCTGTCCTAGATACTAGATTAGTATAGGAAGAACTCGTGACTCGCACAGTTGTAAAAAAATTCCGTTGGTCCTCATTTTTTCTGCTCTATGACTTTGAAACATCACCCAAGTAAGCGCAACTGATCTATTCTGGGATGCTTTCTTTAGAAGTTTTTGACAGTGAACATTTGAGATTCAGTACCAGATCTCTTTACCTACCTAAACCTAAATATTGTTACCAACCTCAGTGGTGAAGTGGTTAGCGCGGTGGACTTCGGATCTGGAGGTTGATGGTTCGAGTCCAAGTCAAGTCGTGAAATTTAGCGTAGTGTATTAACCAGGGAACGACATTTGTGACAAGCATTTATGCTTAACACAATTAAAATTCCTTTCTATATAAATAAAATTGTAGATTTGTCTGTACATTGCTTAGAATTGTGAAATTTTTAGTTATTCTTACTCCTTATGCATCCACGATTCCAAAAATCACATTAGAAAAATTTCTGTCTGTCTGTCTGTCTGTCTATCTGTCTGTCTGTCTGTCTGT
>NW_007381954.1:0-8284 GCF_000475195.1 Diaphorina citri | reverse complement strand
TGGGTGGGTGTGGGGTGTGGCTGAGGCACCCTCGGGCCGGTGTGCGGTGTGATTGTGCTGGTGGTGTATGTGGGTGGACTCGCGGTCGGGGGGCTGTGGCCCTGTGATGGGGTGATGCGTTGCTGATGTGCGTCCCGTACAAAGGGACGGCGTCAACCTACAATATTGTTCAAAGGTATGTATGGGGAAAAAGCTTCACGGACTACCGTTTATATGGCATTAAAGTGCCTACTATCTGCGCATTCCATTGCCCACCTCCGTTTTACGTTAATATAGTAAAAGGGATGTCCGTACTTATTATGCCATGAAACTGAATATATTATTTCAGCGCAAATTTGCTTTACGGACTGGATATTTCCAAATGAGAATGAATGTTGAGTACTATTACTAATTACTAGTAAGGGTTAAGAACGGGTACAAGCGCTTACCAAACCAGGGGCAAATAGTGAGTTGTATTTTGTTTGAGAAACCTCAATTTCCTACAGTCACGCGCTGTATGGAAAAAGTTTCAACGGATACCAAGGCATTAGGTGCCTATATCTGCATTCCATGTCCGTTTTTACGTAATAGTAAAAGAGGATGTTCATTAATATGCTCCATGAAAGTGAAAAATATTATTGTCCAGGCGCGAAGTTTGCTTACGATGACATTTGTAATGAGAATGAATGGGTACTATTACTCAAATTATATTAAAAGGTAAGGGGTTACGCAAACCAAGGCCAATAATCGGCTTGTATTGTAGAACAACCTCATTTTCCTACATCACGCTAAAGATTAAACCCTATCAAAGGCTTCGAGGTAGGGTATCCGGTTTTTAGGGCTGTTTGGTCCCTAAATCTAAGCCTCAGCGTGGCACCGTGCTTAACAAAACGGCTCTAAGGACAGCACTGACTGCTCAGACCATCTGAACGTGTGGCGGGAAAAAAGCATCAGATCGCGGTCTGTCAGGCTGTGTGTCTCACAGTGTGATTGGCTGGTCTGATACTTCCGCTGATCCATAGGCAATAGGTTTATCTTTAGGTGATGTAAGGAAAAATGAGGTCTTTCTCGACAAAATAACAACTCAATATTTGCCCTTGTTTGTTAATAGCGTAGTGGTCAAGGACGCTCCGCTGGCGCGCCCGCCCGGGCACTGGTACAAACAGGAGGGGACGTGCGTGTTCGATCCCAGCCGAGCATGGAATTTCTATCTCATTTATTTGAGATTTGACCACATATAATGGAGCTCTAGGGTTAGGTGGTAGAACCACGCCTCCGGCGTTACCGTCGCACTTGGTTACCTTCCATTCAAGAGTCTATTATTATTATTATTATATTATATATTATTATTATTAATATTATTATTATTATTATTATTATTATTATTAATAGGTATATCTTGCTAAATTTTATGACTTGCCATAGACTCGAACCATCAGAAAACATCCGTATCCGAAGTACTTACCCTATTGATCTGTTTGAACCCCCCTGGGAATGACTGCACAATGCTTATGTTTGCTTTAGTTGCATGAATGTCTGGGGTATTGGCTTCCGTAGTAAATACTATATCATATATATCAGGTGTAATAGAATGTGTGGTTTGTTTGCTGACAGGGACTCTTCCCCAGAGTTCCTAGTGTCATTCTGCAGGTAGCGACGCCAATGTACAGTTTCTGTACAGTATCCTATTTCAAGAACAGTAAACTTGGAGGTTGTTGCGTCATTGGAATCCCTGCGTATAAAACACAAAGCTGACATCGGTGGAAATGAGTTCTTATGTCTGGGCGTCTAACGGTACTGATTCTTCAGGTCTACAAATAGAATAGCATATACCTTGTTTATCCTGCCCGAATAGGACTGGAAGTCCTTTTACCCCCACAGTCTAAACAAGATCTAAGTCTAAGATCTATAGGTGCTCTGATTTCTGAGCAGGGAACTTGCTTGAAGACTATACCCGAACAATTTCTGAGCATTCTCAGATTATTTAACATCACCATGTAAATTTTTTGTCAGTCATATTTCTTAAAATTAAAAAAAAAATATGTTGAAGTACTTTCGAACAATTCCGACATATCCGAGTATTTTCAAGTCATCATCAAGGTCGTCCTTTGGAGTCAATTTCGAGCAAATTTTAAAAAGTCTTTGCCAATTTGTAGGCTGACACTGACACGGCCGGCCTTCCACAGTAAGATCCTGTGAACACTCGTAATCGCTTGATTAGGACGATGTGATGGATAAATTCTATGAAATCTCCTGTCCACCTGGTAGGTCGCACGAATCCGTCTGTTATAGTTAATCCGTAATTGTTTCTATCCTTTTTGCATAGTTTGAGATAGTTCCAAGTTGAGTACACTTTGGTTATCAAAGGGTTAGTGAATCTAACATTAGTGATTATTTTTAGATAGAAAATTTTCGACCAAAATTCAGGCGCCATATAGGCGGCTTGGGACTTGGAAAAATGTTCTTTTTTTTCAAATACGTATTCCGCAAATGTAATAGAAAGTCGTGTGATGTTCACACCAGCTTGTTTTCTATGACTAAATATCGTCTAGACGTCTAGACAGTGTTGCCGATCTCAGAACCTGTCACGTGATCCTGTTTGTCTTGTCAGCGAGCAACCCTCCGAAATTTGTTGTCGAAAATAAACAGATCATAAATCACGGCCGCGGTGCTCCTCTCTATTGCAGACAATCTGTGGAATGTCTTGTGTTCCGGGTTCTACTTCCTGTTGCGCCAACAAGTCTGGTTCATCGTCCCTTATCTTCTTCGAATTGGAAATTTGAAGCCGAAAAATGAGAGTGTTCTACAAGAGGCAGATATACAGGTCTGTAGTCTCATGTTATCTTAGTGTTGGAATATGTGAGGACGCTTTTCATGCAGCTGTGTTTTGCATAGAAGAAGCGATATCAGTGTTGTTGGCAAAATTACAAAAGTTCGAAATCTCAAAAAGAATAAGAAATATCAATCAATTTGCCGATGCTGGTCTTTGGGCTAAGGGACTTTAAACAGAGAGTAGACTAGCGTCTTGCTGTGGGACTATAAACAGGGAGGAGAACAGGTAACCTTAACCAGTCAAGCGAGCTGGCAGTTCTTCAAAGGGTTCTCTCTGCTTTTGAAGTACCAAGCACAAGTCCTCACGATGGTTGACTGCGGTTCAGGACGAGCCAGCCAATTTAACATGGCTAGAGCTAGAGACCATCACCCCGGTGTACTTATAGCAGATACAAAAAGACATCTTTTCTTTATTCTGCTATCGCCATTCGGCGAAAGCTAAAGCCTCTTCAACAACAAAAACAACAACAACAACAACAACAACAACATCAACAACATACTGGTTTGACGACATTTATCTCTAGACAGGAGGTTAGGGGTGAAATTCATCAATATTTTTTTAAACCCTTCAAAAGCCTTTTAAGCTGACCAAAACTTGATAAGTTCCATTTTATTTGTATAGACCTAACGGAGCAGTTGAGCTAAAAGGCTGATTGTCTGAAAAGAAGGTTTGTGAAATTCACCCAAGGAGGATCTTCACTTGACACATTACTCATTTGTTTTTTCATTCTACGAGTATCTTTAGAGATAAAATTCTCTGTTTTTGACTAGTTCCATAGAAGAAGCGATATCAGTGTTGTTGGCAAAATTACAAAAGTTCGAAATCTCAAAAAGAATAAGAAATATCAATCAATTTGCCGATACTGGTCTTTGGGCTAAGGGACTTTAAACAGAGAGAAGACTAGCGTCTTGCTGTTGAACTATAAACAGGGAGGGGAACAGCTAACCTTAACCAGTCAAGCGAGCTGGCAGTTCTTCAAAGGGTTCTCTCTGCTTTTGAAGTACCAAGCACAAGTCCTCACGATGGTTGACTGCGGTTCAGGACGAGCCAGCCAATTTAACATGGCTAGAGCTAGAGACCATCACCCCGGTGTATAGCAGATACAAAAAGATATCTTTTCTTTATCCTGCTATTGCCCTTCGGCGAAAGCTAAAGCCTCTACAACAACAACATCAACAACATACCTACTGGTTTGACGACATTTATCTCTAGACAGGAGGTTAGGGGTGAAATTCATCAATATTTTATTAAACCCTTCAAAAGCCTTTTAAGCTAACCAAAACTTGTATCCTGTGAACACTCGTAATCGCTTGATTAGGACGATGTGATGGATAAATTCTATGAAATCTCCTGTCCACCTGTAGGTCGCACGAATCCGCCTGTTATAGTTAATTTCGCAGTTGAGCTAAAAGGCTGATTGTCTGAAAAGAAGGTTTGTGAAATTCACCCAAGGAGGATCTTCACTTGACACATTACTCATTTGTATTTCATTCTACGAGTATCTTTAGAGATGAAATTCTCTGTTTTTGACTAGTTCAAAAGGGAGATCGGTGGGAATCTCGAATGAATCACATTCTTGACTTTGTAACGTAGACTTGAATATGAAGCAGATAAAGTTCTTATTGCCGAATTTAGTATCTTGTTTACATCTCATTGGACCAAGGTCATTTCGGTGTCTAGACACTTGGCCGAATATTTTCTACCCTTATTATTCATTGTTGTTTTGACGGTATTTGCATACTGGGTAGGTCATGCATTTAGGTACAGACTAAAAAATTTGGACCGATTGCAATACTTTCATTACTAGTATAGCTCCGCTATACTGTAGTAATAGAAAGTAAAAAAATGAAAATGAAAATTTCATAATTTTGTGAAAACAAGTTATTAAGGAAAACCCCAGTAGATAAATAAATATTAGTCAATAAAATGTACCTATCTACAAATGTAGCTAAGTCTAAAAAAGTGATTTTCAACTCATAATAATTATGTATTCGTGGCAAATTTTTCCGAGATGCGTCAATACTAGTAACTTTGAAAAATCTGACAACTCATTTTCCTTTATGAAAATTTAACAGATTTTTATTTTTATTACTAGTATAGCTCGCTATACTGTAGTAATATTAGGCTATACTGTAATGAAAGTATTGCAATCGGTCCAAATTTTCAAAATCGGGAAATGGGTGGAAATATCCGTTTTGGGGTCCCCTGATAATGAAAGTATTGCAATCGGTCCAAATTTTCAAAATCGGGAAATGGTTGGAAATATCCGTTTTGGGATCCCCTGATGTCAAATAATTTGATATAGAGGTCGACCAGGTTTGGATAAGTCCTTCTATGGGGACAGACTGACAGACAGACACCGAAGCGAATACAATAGTCCGTCCCTTATACCTTTTTATTACTATTGTAATAGTAAAGGGAGGACGGACTAAAAAGTGGTTTTTAGCCCATGGTCTGTACGTTACGTAGGTACGTACGTACTACAGGTTTAAATGGGAAAACGTAGAAAGTTGTGAACAAAATATCTCAAGAACGGTTTGTCGTAGAGAGATGAAATTTGGTATGCTATCCCAATATGGTCCAAGGACAAGGACGCGACTGTAACAATTTGGTATAAATCGGACAGTCGCTCATCCAGATATCAACCAAAGTCAATGTTGCTTCGAACAGGTTTAAATGGGAAAAAGTAGAAAGTTGTGAACCAAAATATCTCAAGAACGGTTTGTCGTAGAGAGATGAAATTTCGTATGCTAACCCAATATGGTCCAAGGACGCGACTGAAACAATTTGGTAAAAATCGGTCCGCTGGACTTAAAAAAATGTAAAAAAAAGTTCAATTTTGGACACTTTTAAATGATCCCTCGTTACATGCGGAGTATTTTAAGATAGGAATTTTCGACCAAAAATTGGCCGTCGACTATTTGTGGACACAGCTTTAAATAAGGTTCATTATTGATCTCCAATTAGGCGTGTCAAAAAAAAATTTCTTCCCATTTCAAGGATTTCCTTTGTAGAAATTTCAAAAGTGTTCAAAATGAAATGCACTTGAAGAGCCGCCTAGCCTCAGTACAAACAGCATCCAAATATTGACGACATGCGACACAAGAAGAACAAAATACCTACAACAATTAACGATTTTTTATACCACTTGTTCTGAGGGTAATGGTCAAATTCATCATAGATCCTATAATATTATGCGCGCATTCAAGAATTCGCATTTAAGTCTGGCGTGCAGACAACCTGTATGAGGTTTAATAAAGTTTCGTCTTTTCTTCATTTAATTGTTGTCTGTGACTGTGGGGTAAGGATGCGATGCTTACTGCATTTTTAATTAGATTTTTTTGGTCTCTTATTTATTTAGAAAAAAAATCTCTTACCCACAGCAAGCTTCATGAGCAATACGATAGTAATTAACAATGCTTCTGAGACAATTTATTGGTGCTGATTTTTGGAATTGAAGAAAGAAAAAAATAGTTATGACAGTAGCAGTCGGTTGTCGGGTGGGTAGGGTACATTTTGGAATGGCCATAACGATTGTCGTCTGGGACGACCAAAAAAGTTGCATTTTTTTCTCAGATTGTAATTAAACAAGTTCATTTGTGGTAGCCGCATTAGAAATGCTTTTATTTATTCGTTCTTAAAAAAAAGATGACAATTTTTTAATGTATTTATAGCCAAGCCTCTGAGCGCAGTGGTAAAAAAAAGAGGACCCAGAGGAAAAAAAAATCTAATGATTCAACTTACAAATTTGCAGAAGCATAAAAAATAATCTATTGAAATATTCCAGACCAAGTCAAGTCGGTACAATTTTTCGGTCTCTAATGTGTTTGAATTTTGGGGTGCACTCAGTCTCTTGAAGACAATTAGGTACCCACATGTAAGTAACGACCAATTTTTACGTAGGTATGGGGATGGGAAATATTTTATATTAAATTATAGGTATAAAAACTAAAACTTACCCACAGAGTTTTGATATCCACCAAAAATTACTTCAAAGTCTCGTATCTTATAGCCTCATAGGTATTTAATATATTATGTAGATATTAATTGAATTTTATTTGATTTATATTTTTCAGACCTGACAGCGATAAAACGGAAAGGTAACCTAATGAGTTTTTATTCAACATTGATTAACCAACATTGTGAACTCTTAAACCGCCCTAACACAGAGTGTGTGTATTTACATTTTCTGCTTTGTTTGATTTGTGTTAAAAGTTATTTTATAACATTACCTATTCAAATCTTAACCAACGTTGTGAACTCTTAAATCACCCCAACCCAGAGTGTGTGTATTTGCATTTTCGTTTTGTTTGAACAGTGTGTTAATTGATAGTTATTTAATAACAACTGATCGAATGTAGGTATGTACCTGATAGTATTTCGCAATGTTCGAAAATTTCATGCCTGCCTTAATTTTGGTCATTATCAATATCCCAGTTTTTTTTTTTTTTTAGCGCTCTTGTAAAATTTGGAAACTGTGACATAGATCCTTCTTCCGGGCATGGTCATTTTTGTGGTTTAGTAGCTAATACATTTGAGAAAGATCGAAAATTTCATGTTTGGTAATGAAATTTACCAAATTGTTACAGTCGCGTCCTTGGAACATATCGGAAAAAGTAGAAAGTTGTGAACAAAATATCTCAAGAACGGTTTGTCGTATAGATATGAAATTTGGTATGCTATCCCAATATGGTCCAAGGACGCGACTGTAACAATTTGGTATAAATCGGACAGTCGCTCATCCAGATATCAACCAAAGTCAATGTTGCTTCGAACAGGTTTAAATGGGAAAAAGTAGAAAGTTGTGAACAAAATATCTCAAGAACGGTTTGTCGTAGAGAGATGAAATTTCGTATGCTAACCCAATATGGTCCAAGGACGCGACTGTAACAATTTGGTAAAAATCGGTCCGCTGGACTTAAAAAAATGTAAAAAAAAGTTCAATTTTGGACACTTTTAATTGATCCCTCGTTACATGGGGAGTATTTTAAGATAGGAAATTTTCGACCAAAAATTGGCCGTCGACTGTTTGTGGACACAGCAATTTGGTAAAAATCGGTCCGCTGGACTTAAAAAAATGTAAAAAAAAGTTCAATTTTGGACACTTTTAAATGATCCCTCGTTACATGGGGAGTATTTTAAGATAGGAAATTTTCGACCGAAAATTGGCCGTCGACTATTTGTGGACACAGCTTTAAATAAGGTTCATTATTGATCCCCAATTAGGCGTGTCTAAAAAAAATTTCTTCCCATTTCAAGGATTTTCTTTGTAGAAATTTCAAAAGTGTTCAAAATGAAATGCAATTGGCAGAAAAAAACTTGAAGAGCCGCCTAGCCTCAGTACAAACAGCATCCAAATATTGACGACATGCGACACAAGAAAAACAAAATAGGTACCTACAACAATTAACGATTTTTTATACCACTTGTTCTGAGGGTAATGGTCAAATTCATCATAGATCCTATAATATT
>NW_007381953.1:7167-10161 GCF_000475195.1 Diaphorina citri | reverse complement strand
TCTAAGCTCTTCGTCTCTACTCCTGGCCGTACTATGTCTCATATCTACCCCGCTGTCACTAGATGGTATCCGATAGGGCGTGGTTTCTTGCTGGGAATACTGACGGCGAAGACCGGAGTTGTTTCGCGTCAGCATGGGTTGGTTCTCTTTCTCGCTTGCAGAGTGCGCTCTGTGTGAGGGTACTTTTGCCCGTTGCAATATTACCAAAAATCACATCACAGGTACCCATAAGTTCAACTTTTATACGAAATACTCAACCACACCGGGGATTTAGCTCTACTAACGCGTTAGAATTTTTTCTCAGTGTAGTTGATTTTTTTTATGAAAGCCGTGTATCTTTTAAATATGCAATGTGCAATACGTTTATGACCATCGATTTCGTCTGATCATTCATTGCAGGACCTCAAGACTCATCTTACTTGATGTGTGTGACCTCAAAATTCACCTTACTTATTTACCTTACTGTTAATGTCACCTGTGACAAGGTTGTTGTGACCTCAACACTCACTTTATTGGACCTCAGAGTTATTGTTACAAGGATGTTGTGACCTCAAAACTCACCTTTTTTGACCCCATTGTTATTGTGACCTCTGAAAATATTATTCAAAGTATTTTCATTATGTCTTACAAGATTGTTGTGACCTCAACACTCATCTTGTTGTGAAATCAACACTCACCTTGTTGTGACCTCAACACTCACCTTGTTTGACCTCAGTGTGACCTTGCCGCCACACCGGGCACAGCACCGAATGTTGCAGTAGTTACACATGTGACCTACGCCGTCCGCGAATTTGGTTTTCAAACAGATGTGACAGGTGGCATCCAGTTCGACGCCGGCTTTCTTCTGCTGCTCGCTCCGTTGCCGGATGGACTGCTCGAGAAGGTGCACCTCGTCCTGTTTGCGCCTGAAAGGGTTAAGGAAGGGGGAATAAGCATCAAAAGGTTAAAACTGTTGGGCTGACATTTTTCAGGTAAAAGATTTGATAAAATGGATACAATTACGGCTAAAAAATGCGTTTAATTATTAGTGAGCTAAAATAATAATGAAAAGCGATAGAAAAGGTTTTACGAGGATAGGTTTGATAACTACCAAGGTCTTATCTTATCATCCCAAAATCTAAGAGAGAAGGAAGACAGGATAGGGGAAAGCCAGCCGTTCCGAGAACGAACCTTATCTGTTTAGGACAGAGTCGGCCCGGGCGGAAATGCAACCCGCAACCTAACATTTTACAAGGCAGGCACGCTACCCTCTAAGCATACTAGACTGGCTCAACCCGTTCAAATCAGTGGTTTGTTGATTTAGACTTTTAGACTTTCTCCTTTAGGTAGTCCAACAAGAGATACGACAACCGACTTTACTAATACACGAGGTACCTAATATCTACCGATACGAGTACATGTAGGTAGAATAGAATAGAATATACCTTGTTTATCCTGCCCGAATAGGACTGAAAAGTCCCTTTACCCCCGCAGTCTAACCAAGGTCTCGTATATTTGATGGGTTAAAGAATAATACATACAACTAACAATTCAGTAAAAAGACCTTGCTTAACTAGAAAAAAAAGGTAAATGTAAATTAATGGGTGGTAGTAGTGAATGACAATAAAGTAAAGTACAACAGGTAGTAAAGATAGGTACAGGGATTTTGCTAAATTGCGAGTTGGGCTGTTGTCTCATGTGACTCCTTACGGTTTGTAATTGCGTAAGTAAGATGTACAAAAAAGGAAGAAAAAGAAACAGTAATATTCATAATGGCAAAGATGATGTAATCTTTCATTTCTTCCTCTTTTTTTTCTTATTCTTTCTTTCTTTTTGGAAATGTTTCACAATTTTATCCTTTTCTCATTCTCTCTCTCTTTTTTTTTCTTCAGAAATGAATCACAAAAAGTTCTGGCGACATTACAATGCAGAGGTCTGTCTGCTGGATAATCTATTGCGTAAGTAAGATGTACAAAGAAAAAAAGGAAGAAAAAGAAACAGTAATATTCATAATGGCAAAGATGATGTAATCTTTCATTTCTTCCTCTTTTTTCTTATTCTTTCTTTCTTTTTGGAAATGATTCACAATTTTATCCTTTTCTTATTCTCTCTCTTTTTTTTTTCCTTCAGAAATGAATCACAAAAAGTTCTGGCGACATTACAATGCAGAGGTCTGTCTGCTGGATAGAAATCTTTCATCTCTTGTATACAGGGTGTCTGGATACAAATCTTTCATCTCTTATTACAGGGTGTAACATCAGCTTGGAAACACAACAAAGGCGTGGAATTTTGTCACTTGTTACATGCTTTTATTCAACTTCCATTATAGGTACACGTAATGCCTACAGGAACATTTTCATCTGAAGCATTGTTTCTCAACAATTCAGAATATAGTTGTTTTTTTTTTTTTTTTTTTTTTTTTTTAAGCACACACAAAATAGTAAAAACTTTTTTTAAATAGGTTTTATAAAGGGAACTGTAACTGCCAAGGTCTTATCGTGTCGAAAGTGAAGAGAGTAGGAAGACAGGATAGGAGAAAGCCAGCCGTTCAGAGAACGAAACTTATCCGTTCAGGATAAAATCCGCCCCGGATGGGAATCGAACCCGCGACCTAGCGCTTACAAGGCAGACGCATTACAAACCAATCTAACTAGGCTGGCTCCAACACAACTTTAAATAAAATGAAAGATACAATTCAGGTTTCTCCTAAAGACTTTATTACATAAAATCAGCCTTACATGGCTAAGAAGCAGTCATCAGATAGAAACACACTGTTATCACGTCATGTCACGACACGTGAGCTCATGGGAGTCAGAAAGATGTGTTTCAAAGTCTTCCCATAATATTGTAGGTAATTTCGTTCATGATAACCACACTGCCCTCACGTCACGTGAGGTGATAGTAGTGTGTTTCTACATTTATCATCTTAAACAACGTTTAGTTAATTTAGTTTGTTTATTTTTTTATTTTTTTTTTTTTTTTTTTTACATTTTAAAAAAAAAAATTAAAAAACCT
>NW_007381953.1:5559-6616 GCF_000475195.1 Diaphorina citri | reverse complement strand
CCTAAAAAAAATTACCTAAAAACAAAAAGAAAAAATAAAAAAAAAAAAAAAAAAAAAAAAAAAGATGAGTGTCTCACCGCCGTTTTTATTTCGTAGCAATGAAACAACTGCTACATTGGACGCATGTGGTCTGTGTCGTAGCATACTTTGAACACCATGTTTTGACTTCACGTGACGTGACGTGATGGTAGTGTGTTCTACTGTTTTATCTGTTGCACTCACCTCATGATCTCAAGCTCCCGTTCCTCTTCCTGTTTCTGTCTCATCATCACGGATTCGATGATCTGTCTCTCCTCCAAGGTCAAATGAGACAGGTCCGGTATAATGTCCGCATTAGTTTGAGCCATGCTTGTGACCATTCCTTCCGTCAGGCACATGCTCGACGCTGATTGGCTGAGACTCGGGACGTGCGGCAACACTGGATCCGACAGCTGGCAACCGGGCAGGTTTTACACATTTTACATTGGGGTGCGGCGGCGGTCCGGCGTCCGGCGAGAAACAGCGGCGTCTCCTTTTTCTGTGACGCTCCTTGTGTGTTCGGTTCGGAATGCGGGGGGTTTGAACTTGGCGCAGCTGTTTGCCAAATGTTTGTTCGGGAAGTGACGCGTTTTCTTGGCGTTTGTTGGCGCGCTGCCACGTATTTGTTACAGGGATGCGGAGATTATTGACGCATCTCCTAGCTTTGTTTGCGCGTCACCAAATGTTTCTAGACTTTCTAAGGAGTGCGGAGGTTTTTAACGCATCTCTTCTCTTTTGCGCGTCGGAGATTTTTCGGAATACGAGCGGGCGCAGGTTTTTATCTTCTCTTTCACGCAGAGTTTTCTTTTAGGAATGCGAGCGGTTTTTAGTGGCGCGTTTTTAAGTTGGCGCCCTGGTCTGTTCCCGAATTCTGTAGGCGGTTGAGGCGGTCAGGATTGGCGGCTAAACCGCATGGCGGCCGAAACTAGAACTCAGAACATTTCAAGTGTGATCTTAGATGGTTCACGAACCTGATTATAATTATGTTTATTATTATAATTATATGTTTTTTTTTAATTATATAAAGATCGGAAGAGCG
>NW_007381953.1:0-2544 GCF_000475195.1 Diaphorina citri | reverse complement strand
GGGACTAAAGTTATATTTTGCGCAGTACAGGCAGCTGACTGCAGTTTTTTAAAGGTAAAATAAAAAAATTCTGCATTGAAAGTAAAGAAAAAAAAGACTGTAAAAAAAAAAAAAAGATAATTTTGTAGTTTAAATTTATTACACGTTTTATTAGGTCTGACGTTACTATGTCTCAATGAGAACGGGGGAGAGATATGATGTTTAAATGTTTAGGAATAGTCTTCTGAACATTTGTTTTTAAACCCACATAGTTATTTAACACATAGATAGTGTTCACCCACGCATTTTGAAAGAAAACTTGTGGGTATTATAACAAAGTTTCCGTCAACCTTTGGGAAATGATGGTGAGTTTCCGGTTTTTTAGTATTATGCAATTGGATCCCAATTTTCATTTATTATACAATTAGATTCCAATTTTAATATCCAATTTCGGATTCCAAATCTTCATATTATCCATTTTTGGATCACAATTTCATTATTATCCAATTGGAATTTCCAATTTAGTTGCTAACCAATTGGATCCCAATTCCTCAAATATCAATTCGATCTCCAATTTAGTTACTACCAAATTGGATCCCAATTTCAATATCCAATTGCATCCCAATTTAAATGCTATCCAAATTGATGCCCAATTTAGTTGTAACCAATTGAATCCCAATTATCATATCAAATTCCATCCCAAATTCAATTCCAATGCATTCCAATTTAGTTGTTAACCAATTGGATCCCAATTTCAATATCAAATATGGATCCCCAATTTAGTTCTATCAAATTGCATCCCAATTTCAATATCAAATTGCATCCCAATTCTAGTTGGCTAACCAATTGGATCCCAATTTCAAAATCAAATTGCATTCCAATTTAGTTGCTATCCAATTGGAATCCAATTTCAGTATCAAATTGCATCCAATTTACATGCTATCCAATTAGCACTCAACTTCAATATCCGATATGATTACAACATAGATGCGACAAATTAAAATCCCAATTTCAGAATACAAGATGAAAGAATCCAATGACTTTAGTGTGCTACCAACTTGGATCCCACGATGTCTGAAAACAGTGCATTTTACATAATGTCATAAGGTTGTCGTAGCTAACAACCCATTAACATCCGAACCTATATTTCCAATTTAGTTCCTTAGTCCAATGGTGGATCTAACGGGAGTAAGAATATCAAGAAGGGAGTCAAAAAGATAGTTGCTATACCAATTGGATGTCAACTGACCCAGTATGATGCCTAGGTACGAATGCCGTGCCAATACTTAGTTTTTTTACAAGGAAGTGTAGAACTTAACTTATAAACCGATACATTAAAACTCCAGGAAATCGCGACAAAAAAGGAAACCCACGGCAACTTGATCACGGTCCTGTCTACCCAATCAATGTCTTTAAAGCAGTGCATGTGCACCCTAGCACATGCATAAGCAGGAATGTTGTAGCTATCAACCCCACTGACATGTGGAACACAGAAATGCTATATTAGGCAAGTCGGAGTAGTCCGGATGTTAATAGATGATGTAATCGAGAGGATATAAAGTGAGAGAGGACATCAGAGGAAGGATGGTTTTTAATACCTTGGTTTTTCTTCTTCTTCTTCTTCTTCTTCTTCTTCTTCTTCTTCTTCTTCTTCTTCGCCTTTTCCCATGTTCAGATGGGGTCGGCGTTTGTCGTCGGCCTCTCAATCAGCTTTAGAGTGATCGCTTTGAGGCCAACTGGTTTTGGCTAAACAAAATTTTCCGAGTGGGATGCCCTTCGCACTCAACCTTCGCTATTGATATAGCGTGAGGAAATTCGGGCTAGTCTTCTCCCTGTTTATAGTCCCTCAGCCAGCCTCCCCTTGTGGCATGGCCGTTCATGTCACTCATCCATTTAGTGGTCTTGCTCGGCGTAGCTTAACAAAAACGAACCGGAAAATGGCCTCTAACCTTCACGGGAGTGCAAGCAATAAGTTGACAAAGTTGCATAGCAATCGGATGAGCGGTTTAGCCAGGCATAAAGTTCAAACAAACACACAAACAAACAAACAAATATTCATTTTCATATATTAGATTTGTTGAAGAGGTTTGACAGAGGGAACTGTAACTGCAGAGGTCTTATCGTCCCGAAATCGAAGAGAGGTGTGGGGGTTTTAACATCACTTTTAACATCTCAGGTCTTCTCCTTACGAGGGGTTTTACCCTCCATTCGGCGATAAGCCACCCGCATCCTCAATTCGACCTCACCCAGTGGGGCCGAGAACCCAGCAGAAAGCGAATTCCCCAGATGGTCACCATCCAGGTACTAACCACGGGCAACGTTGCTCAACTTCAGTGATCCGTGGGGAACTGGTGTATTCAACGTGCTATCGGCGCGGGTCGAAATGGAAGAGAGTTCGCCAATCTAGTCAGCTTGGAGGGTAGCGCCTCTGCCTTATAGGCGCTATATCGCGGGTTCGATTCCCGCCCGGGGCGGATTTTATTGTAAACAGATAAGGTTCGTTCGCGGAAAGGCGGTCTTTCTCCTATCCTGTATTCTTTCTCTCTCCGATTTCGGACGAACCTT
>NW_007381952.1:5993-11091 GCF_000475195.1 Diaphorina citri | reverse complement strand
TTCGAGATAGAGTCCTATTCCGATGTAAAAGTACCCAAAAAGTGCATTGGCGCACTCAAAAACATCCAAAACGGTCCCAAAATCTCCTTAAATGTCGCTCAAAGGTCACAAAAAAATAACGTTGAAGCAGCCATGGTTTACAGCCTCGCATGAACTGACGTCATCACGAAAAAATGGCTGCCCGCGAAAATTTTGTGCGTTTCAAAATTCGGAAATTTCAAACGAAGATTTCTCCTCTTAGGAAGCCTCAAATGAAATTTTAAGCATTTCAATTGAAATCAGCGTGTTTTGAACTTCCTTTATCAGCGAAGAAAAAAAAAATTGGTTGAGCCCCATTAGGTACTATCTTACCTATCTCAAACACAACTGTTGTCTTACGCACTCTCTGTATGTCTCTACCCTTAGTGTGCGTTATTGATCACAAGGCGAGTTTCTTTACTATCAGCGATGAAAAAAACCGGTTGAATAGTTCTCAATTTATATTGGTATTTCAGTCACTTCCAAGCTTTTTCGTATCCATGCAGGAAATGTTGTTTCCAAGGAAGTTTTCCTTTAACAATTATGAATGATTGCTAGAACAATTCTTACGTGGGTAAGGTAAAGAAAAAAAGTTCAATAATAAAAATACGACTACGAGAGAGTATAATACAAACATATAGTGATGCAATATCGTTACTGACACCTAGCTATAGAATTAGGTACTATCTTACCTATTTCAAACACAACTGTTGTCTTACGCACTCTCTGTATGTCTCTACCCTTAGTGTGGGTTATTGATCACAAGGCGAGTTTCTTTACTATCAGCGATGAAAAAAAAAACCGGTTGAATAGTTTGTGCATTTCTTTAAACTTGCGTTCTTTGAGTGACGTCACGTTTTGTCCATCCAGCTTTCAGCTCTCAGTGTCCCAGCGAAAGACTTCTTACACCATAACCGTCAACCGCTTCATTCGGTGAATAAAGAAACTCGTCCTGTAGCCTTGTTTTGCATAACATGGCGAGATTCTAGTGAACGCAATCAGAAAAACAAAACATCAATCAATGGAAGTGATTTGAGTAAATAAATTTATATGCTTGAATAATGAGAATCTTGTGACAATTGATAGCTTTCATATAAGAAAAGCGTAAACCGTACTTGGACCCTTTTTGGGTAATATGGCTTTTCCAATGCGGAATTTTGTTAAGAATCTGTTGCAAAAAGAATTCCTTTGATATCTTCATTATTCATAGATTTGATCAAACGACTATGCTCGGACTTGAAGAATAACCTTTACTCTGATTCAAGTAACACCTCGTGCGATCCTAAAACAAAAGACTCCACAGAATCATGTAAGAAACAAGAGGAAGTACTAAAACATTTCTCTTGTAGTACAAAAGGTACATTTGACTTCTTGAAGCAACTCCGGTTTTTTCGAAAGCGCCACAAGCTTCCGTTCACGAGTAATGACTGTGAATCTCCTAATCCAGGGGGCAGGGGTTCGACACAAAACATACCGACCTGTGTCAGAGGTCTGAGTGAACTGTGGAAGTCTCTCTCCAACAGAATCCAGTCGACTGATCACAAGGCATACAAAGTAGTGGCGGACGGCGTGGAGATAGAGAAACCATGTGAAATAAAACTGAACTGTGACAGTCATGACAATAGTATGGATAGTGGAGAGAAGATTATCATTGATCATGGCGCTGGCGATACAACCCTTGGTATAACGCCGGTCAATATCCAATACAATAGTAACAACAGAGTCAAGAATGGTAAGAGACTTACCATTCTGGAGAAATCATGCGGATGTAAAAACAGTAGAGGACCAAATGTGAAAAGTCCTAGAGGAAATGAAACGAAAGCGAGTTACCAACAAACTGTCAAAACTGGGAAACAGAAGGAATTGGAAATAAGTTGCGGACGAAACTCAACTGAAGCTTCTACTAGTGAGACCATATCTACAACAGATTCCAATCAAGATACCTCACCAATGTCCAGTATACCAGAACAGAACGATCAACCTGAAGAGGAATCCTCAGGTGCGGTTGAAATGACCAAATGTTTAATACCAGCTATTCAATGCAAACACGGAACCAACATCATCGGACTTGATATAGAAGGAATCAAAATGCATTTGAAGAACAATCATCCAAACGATAAGATAATGATTGGACCACCACATGGCACTGAGCTGAGTCAACGAGATAAGATTGAGGAATATATCAACAACTTCCCCAGAATGACAAATAAACAGATAGGGAATATCATCAGCCATGGGAATATGAGGACGGGCCACTCTCTGCTATGTATTCCACTACACAGTGATACATACTCTGATCTGATCCGGAATGAGTTTCATTTAAACGATGCTACCTTGCACACAACTTGCATTCAGAATAAGATGAAAATGACCAAGAGTGGAACCAAAAGTAAGATGTTCTGGGGAAGATTTAGATACTGTACCTTTCTATAGATCAAAAGTGTCTCCAAAGGTTACAACGAAAATGACCAAGAGTGGAACCAAAAGTAAGATGTTCTGGGGAAGATTTAGATACTGTACCTTTCTATAGATCAAAAGTGTCTCCACAGAATAAGATGAAAATGACCAAGAGTGGAACCAAAAGTAAGATGTTCTGGGGAAGATTTAGATACTGTACCTTTCTATAGATCAAAAATGTCTCCAAAGGTTACAACGAAAAAAAAAAACTTTTGCTTGTATGTGTTGGCCACACTTTGAAGTTTGCTTTTGATGTCAAGTAAAATTGGGATAGTACAATTCAAAAGAATTCGCTAACTCCAATTATAAAACCATTTTTTTTTTTCATTACAGATCCCATTGACAAAAATGTTAAATCAGATCATAGAAGACCTGTTAAACCTTGTAAACCTTGCCACAAACCCGACGAGAGAAATGTTAAACCACCTAGTCCGTGTAATAATAAACATGAGAGAACACCTTGTTTTATTCCCGTTGATAAACCGAACAATAAAAGAGACAAAGCAAACAAAAGAACACACGAGTCGAATAAAAGAACTCAAAAGAAGTCTTGCAATGGTCCCAGACCTAATCCAAGCAGCAAGGAATTCCTATCTGGTTTTTTTACTGGCATTTTTTTTTTTTTTTTTTTTTTTTGCTTTTGGGAATGTTTTCATTTCATATATTCATTCATGGTTTAGATTTCAGAATTTAAAGATTGACTTGGAGATACAGGGTGAGGCGCGGCAATTTCCTTTTTTGGAAAGTCGTTAAAAAAAATCTGTGATACTTTCTTGACTTCTGTTAATGGATTAGCATCAAGAAATGTTGGAAATTTGACTTTATGTTGTTTCGAACTGTACTCCATTCAAATGACGAACGCCATTCTCGATACATTGGTGGAGGCGATTTATTTCTGAAGTTTCTCTCTACTTTCTCCAACATTGCTACCGGTAGACGGCCTATACTATTTCTCGTCGGATGTTGTGCTTCAATTCTTCAATGGTCCTCCGATGATCTTTGTAAACTTCAGCCTTCAGGTAGCCCCAAAAAACCTCGAGAAGGACACCATAAGGAAGACGAAATGCGCGCTGCACTGTTACTATTAGACTCATTTGAAAAATAAAATGCTTTCTGCTGCTTTGGTAAAATAATTTTGAGGACTGAACTACATCGAAACATAAATTTCCATCTTTTTTGAATCTGCTGAACTTATCATAACATGTCTAATTACAAGTGCGGCTGCACACTGGACGTTTCAAAAAAGGAAATTGCCGCGCCTCACCCTGTAATTTGTAGATGTAAAATTGTGAATGTTGCCAGACTGGGAGAATACCTTTAACCTGTGACTTCGGTACAGATGGGTACCGAAGTCACATTATGGTGTTCTTGTGGTAATCATGGCAAAAGAATGTCTTCAAAACACTAAATTTTGGGGGGTATTGTTCTGAAGAATCTGAAGTGAAGCCATATTTGTTGTCAAGATTATCAAAATCAACAGCTACAAGGAAATACTCCGCAAACGCAACGTTGTCAAGAGTATCAACAGCAACAAGGAAATACCCCACAAAAGCAACGTTGTCAAGAGTATCAACAGCAACAAGGAAATACTCCGCAAAAGCAACGTTGTCAAGAGTATCAAAATGAACAGCAACGAGGAATTACTCCGCCAAAGCAACGTTGTCAAGATTATCAAAATCAACAGCTACAAGGAAATACTCCGCAAACGCAACGTTGTCAAGAGTATCAAAATCAAGAGCTACAAGGAAATACTCCGCAAAAGCAACGTTGTCAAGAGTATCAAAATCAACAGCAACGAGGAATTACTCCGCAAAAGCAGCGTTGTCAAGAGTATCAACAGCAACAAGGAAATATTCCGCAAAAGCAACGTTGTCAAGATTATCAAAATCAACAGCAACGAGGAATTACTCCGCAAAAGCAACGTTGTCAAGAGTATCAACATCAACGAGGAATTACTCCGCAAAAGCAATGTTGTCAAGAGTATCAACAGCAACAAGGAAATACTCCGCAAAAGCAACGTTGTCAAGAGTATCAAAATCAACAGCAACGAGGAATTACTCCGCAAAAGCAACGTTATCAAGAGTATCAACAGCAACAAGGAAATACTCCGCAAAAGCAACTTTGTCAAGATTATCAAAATCAACAGCTACAAGGAAATAGTCCACAAACGCAACGTTGTCAAGAGTATCAAAATCAAGAGCTACAAGGAAATACTCCGCAAAAGCAACGTTGTCAAGAGTATCAAAATCAACAGCAACGAGGAATTACTCCACAAAAGCAACTTTGTCAAGATTATCAAAATCAACAGCTACAAGGAAATAGTCCACAAACGCAACGTTGTCAAGAGTATCAAAATCAAGAGCTACAAGGAAATACTCCGCAAAAGCAACGTTGTCAAGAGTATCAAAATCAACAGCAACGAGGAATTACTCCGCAAAAGCAACGTTGTCAAGAGTATCAAAATCAACAGCAACGAGGAATTACTCCACAAAAGCAACTTTGTCAAGATTATCAAAATCAACAGCTACAAGGAAATACTCCGCAAACGCAACGTTGTCAAGAGTATCAACAGCAACAAGGAAATACTCCGCAAAAACAACGTTGTCAAGATTATCAAAATCAA
>NW_007381952.1:0-5212 GCF_000475195.1 Diaphorina citri | reverse complement strand
CTCCTGAAATCCTATGTGTACAACATTTAATGACTAACGAGATCCGAGAATTAGATGACATTTTTGATTTGTCAACAACCACACTTGACTTACAATGTTGTGGATATCTGGACTTGAAGTTGGCACGTACCTACCTTTGTTCTGGATGTTTTGAGTCTAAATTCCTAAATTCGGTGCCAAATTCCAGTCCTCAAAATCACAATATTGTAAATTTGCTAGTAACACCGTACTTGCATCATTTTGCTCACAAATACTTACAATTCAAATCTGAACTTTCAACACCCACCCACCTATCTCTTAAAATAACTTGGTAACTTTGCGCAGTCCAATTATTGTTACGTTATCCATACGGTTTGTTATTCTGTATTCTCCTATTATCTCACCTTTCCATATCCAATCTCCCAAGTACACTATTCCGCGTTACATTCATTCAGTTCTCTCTAATGCTCGAACCAGTGGATCTCGTGTAGTAGATCGCCTACTAATATTTTTTTAGTGGATGTGATAGTTTTACATCGATATCCAATAGTGTCCTACTTGTTTCCTTTCCAAATTCTGCGGACCTAAAGTAAGTACTTACCTATTTTTCATTTTTTACTTTCTATTTATTATTGCAATTACCTAGGTACGTATTATTTTATTTTGAGTTTAAGAATTATTTTAGGAAATTAATTTATAACTAACCAAGTTCAACTCGATCATTTTTTTACTTTTTTTTATGATAGAGGGAACTGTAACTGCTAAGGTCTTATTGCCCCGAAAATGGAGGCAGAAAAAAGACAGTATAGGATAAAGCCAGCCGTTCCGAGAACGAACCGTATTTGTTAAATGATGAAATCCGCTCAGGGCGGTAATCGAAAACGCTATCTAGCGCTTCCAAGGCAGACACCCTACCAGCCCGGCCGGGAATCGAACCCGCGACCTATATAGCGCTTACAAGGTACACACAACCAACTTCAGTGGTGTAGCGGTTAGCGCGGTGGACTTCGGATCTGGAGGTTGGTAGTTCGAGTGCAAGTCAAATTGTAAAATTCAACATAGTGTATTAAGCGGGGGACGACATTTGTGACAAGCATTTATGCTTCACACAATTAAAATTCCTTACAAGGAACACACTATACCTTCCCAGTATCCCAGTAACTATTTAGAATGCATATTAGTAAAGTGGGTGGTGGCATGTTTAAAGTTCGAGCACTTTATTGCTATTCCTGAGGTACCTAATAAAATTTCAAATCATGATTCAGAATATTTTGTCACCCCGTTATAATAACATGGGTACTAGGTAGGTACATACAACTTGCCATTGTAATGACATAGGTCTGTAATATATCATGCTATCTCTTCTCATAGTACCTAATTATTAGGTATCCTATTGATATCTGTCATTAGAGGTACTAGAAAGTAACCCACTGCAGATTCGTACATGTTTAGAATTTCAAATTTTGCAGACTTATCCGTTATTCCATGCTGAGGACATCAACTTTGTCTCTCATCAAAGGATTTTAGTGTATACCAGTAGCCTATTCCACGTATGGTTTCGCCTTATCTACTTCTCACTTTCTACTCCACGAACACGTTATTGGAATAGCAAGTATAAAGTAAAAATGTTGACGAACAGCAGCATTTTTCTGGAGGAAAAAGTGAATAGGGGGGGGGGGGGGGGGTCCTTTGTTCAGGGGGGGGGGGGGGAGTTCTCTCTTGGAATGAGGCTCGGGAAGGTAGACACTAATAGAAATAGAACTACTGAGGCAGAAGGTAGAAGGTAGACACTAATAGACACCATTAACTACTGAGGCAGGAAATAAGAAGTAACGAAGATTTCGGGTGTCAAGCCGAGTGCCGAGAGGTCATATTATAAGACTAGCTGCTTCATCCCGAGGCATGGCCAAACTTGTAGAAAATAATACCTATAAATAAATACGGTCGCGCTAATTCCGTCGCTTCGCTCAGGAATCCCGCTACTTCATCCCGAGACATGGCCAAACTTTTAGAAAATAATATAAATAAATACGGTCGCGCTGCCCACTCCCTATTAGCTGCATAGTTATCAAACTAAATGTCACAAAAGATCTAACCAGGTCGCAGTGACCAAGGGCGTTTATTAAAGCCGATGGCCCTACCTTTTTTATCAAACTAATGTTTCAAAATGTTGGTCGAGAGCGGAACATTTCTCTCCCGCAGTCTCTGCTTCCTGTGTATTTCTTAGATTTTAGCGATCAAAAATTGATCATATCTCAGGATCGGTTTAGATTGTCGTAAAAGACCATAAAAGGAATATTCCTACCTACCAAATTTCAGCTTTCTAGGTGTTGTGGTTCAGGAGATAGAGCGATCAGTGTGTGAATGTGAAATGTGAAATGTGAATGAGTGAATTGATTTATAATATAAGATTACGTAGGATGCGGGGCTAAAGACCTGTATTCGTGTAGGTACCTATACTGTACGGAAATCTTTGGACACCCATCAGGCCATCACCAACAATCAATCAATATCTTAGCATAATCTGCATCGTGGATTGATTACAGTCATCAAAGGACGCTCCTTGTGCTGTTTCCTAATATGGAAGAAATCAATACAATTTCCATACAATGAAAATAGTTATGGATGAAACGATAAAACGGTACTAACAATAATTTACATAATAGATACCTAAAATAGGTAGGATATTATCAAAATTGTTTACAATAACGGTCGTAAAATTAAATAGGTACATATAAGTAATAATTTGTTTGACTTCCTACATTTTGACTACACAGACTCTTCTTCCAAGTCACCCACACATCTCAATATTTGTGCCCATATTAGGACATGCAACATGTAGGTACCTAACACTGAGCACTGGACAAGCCATTAGGTTTGAGGTATCTTTCAACAAAACGATAAACAATTGGGTTTCCCAGGATGAAAGATACAAATTTGATAACACTGATCCCATAAGTTAGCTAGTTAGGTAGTTAGCTATTAGTTGAGTTGGGAACAGTGCTTATGTACCTGGACCTTAGTTAGGTCTGTCAGTGAAGATATGAACCTGGGAAAAACGTATCTTCCAACAAAACGATAAACAATTGGGTTTCCCAGGATGAAAGATACAAATTTGATAACACTGATCCCATAAGTTAGCTAGTTATTAGTTAGCTATTAGTTGAGTTGGGAACAGTGCTTATGTACCTGGACCTTAGGTCTGTCAGTGAAGATATGAACCTGGGAAAAACTGTACTCGGGCCAAGCATAATCACAGTCAAGGTCGTTAGATAGTATTGTAGATACCTCCACCTACCTATTTACTGTAGTCGCCAGACTCTAGATTGCGAAGAAATTGAAGAAAAAATAGTTAGGTACCTAGTATTAGGTAGGTATGTACCTATAGGTACCTTCTTATACTTACCTACCTACTATGTACTCAGAAAAAGGAAGCTAATCACAGTTTTTTCTCCATCAGAGTCCGCCATTAGCCCGCGGATTCGTTTCTTACCCGGGGCGGATTATATCTGGATATGGCTCGTTCTCGCAGAACGGCTGTCTTCCTCCTATCCTTTCTTCCTTCTCCCTTAGACCTTAGCAGTTACAGTTCTCTCTATCAAACCTCTATAAAAAGAAATCTCCCTTAGAATGAACGAACCTCAGATCCAAACTTGGCATCATCGTATTGCTTCCACCCGCATATTATTATTTTTGCAACTAAATACATAGATATGTATAGGTAGGTACTTTGGCTAAATCTGGTTTTCAAGGTTGGCCATTTCTGTATTGAACACAACAACATGGTTTGGTCTGGATTAGATGTAAATGAATGTAAAGGTTCCTACATACGTACAACACGAGCGATCAGTCCATTGGTCCTCAGTACCTATAAACATAAACGGATTTGAGTAAAATTAATAAGAGTGCCGGTACTATGGTCAAGGCTCCGTTGAGGATGCTTCTATTCATTAGCATAGTTTGTTTATTTCCTCTTGGGTCGGTAGGTACTAAACGAGGGTCGATTGTCGGTTCTCCATTGTGAACACCTATTTAGATCAGGATTGACCTCTTTTGGATGTCGTGTGTAGACACCTTTAAGAGAAGTAGCAACAGCTAGGTGCCCAATAGAGAAGGGTGAAAGTTTCAAGGTAGACCAGAGGTACTGGGTTCAAACCCACTCTAAGGTACATATAATGTTTAATGTCATAATGTTTATAGTCATAATGTTTAATGTCATAATGTAGTACATTTAATGTTTTGTGTGGCAAACACTTGAAGCGTCTACACCCAAATGTAAACGATATCGCAATGATCTTATTGGTGTACGGATCTCACAGAGTTCTGTCAGGAAATGTTGACTTCACTCTGTCATTCAATAAGAACTCGGGATTTTAAAGAACCTCAATTTATATTGGTATTTCAGTCACTTCCAAGCTTTTTCGTATCCATGCAGGAAATGTTGTTTCCAAGGAAGTTTTCATTTAACAAGTATGAATGATTGCTAGAACAATTCTTACATGGGTAAGGTAAAGAAAAAAGTTCAATATTAAAAATACGACTACGAGAGAGTGTAATACAAACATAGTGATGCAATATCGTTACTGACACCTAGCTATGGAATTAGGTACTATCTTACCTATCTCAAACACAACTGTTGTCTTACGCACTCTCTGTATGTCTCTACCCTTAGTGTGGGTTATTGATCACAAGGCGAGTTTCTTTACTATCAGCGATGAAAAAACCGGTTGAATAGTTTGTGCATTTCTTTAAACTTGCGTTCTTTGAGTGACGTCACGTTTTGTCCATCCAGCTTTCAGCTCTCAGTGTCCCAGCGAAAGACTTCTTACACCATAACCGTCAACCGCTTCATTCGGTGAATAAAGAAACTCGTCCTGTAGCCTTGTTTTGCATAACATGGCGAGATTCTAGTGAACGCAATCAGAAAAACAAAACATCAATCAATGGAAGTGATTTGAGTAAATAAATTTATATGCTTGAATAATGGGAATCTTGTGACAATTGATAGCTTTCATATAAGAAAAGCGTAAACCGTACTTGGACCCTTTTTGGGTAATATGGCTTTTCCAATGCGGAATTCTGTTAAGAATCCGTTGCAAAAAGAATTCCTTTGATATCTTCATTATTCATCAAGATACACGAGTTTTCGTAAAATCCTTCCAATACTTTTCAATGGAAATCAAAAACGTCAATCTGTTTTACTCAAAACTCGATTTTTATCATACTAATTTTG
>NW_007381951.1:9665-10169 GCF_000475195.1 Diaphorina citri | reverse complement strand
ATATTTAATTAAATTCAAATTCTCCTCTCCTCTCTCCTCCCTTTTCTTCTCTTCTTTCCTGTTATAGGTATCACACTCTCATCTTGTTTAGGTTTTTGAGACATTTCACTAATGAAAGATTTGTTCATAATCCAAAAATTAGTTTTTAATAATCCAAAGGGAGTTTTTAGTGATCCAAAAAGGAGGAGTCTTTGAAAACTCTTGTTTGGACCATTAAAAACTCCTTTGTGGATGGTTAAAGTCTTTGGTAAAATCCAATATGAGTGTTTTTTTTTTATATTTTATTTAATTTAATTAGATACTTAACTTAATTTTTTCCGTTATGTCAAGTACATGTTGCTTTTTTTTTAACTTAATAAATAGAAAACTCTTGACTTTTAGTTTTACAAATTTAATATAAATATCTAACCTTAACACAGCCGCTTGTGTAACCTACGTTTCTATAAAACTCAGGGACGATATTAGATTTCAGGGGCGAAGCCAAGGGAGCGCGAAGCGCGACCT
>NW_007381951.1:0-1533 GCF_000475195.1 Diaphorina citri | reverse complement strand
TGAGTACCAAAGTTGTGACATAATAACACAAAGAAACTGCATTTACCTTACATAAGGTGGTAGCTGGATGGGGATACAGTGGGTAGAGAAGGAAGGGGAGAGCTTGAGTTGGAAGGTAGGTAGGGAGGTAGAGCAAGGGAGATAAATAGGTAGATGGTTGATAAAGTAGGTAGGTATGGAGGGTAGGTGGTAAAGTTGATAGGTAGACAGGTACCTGGTACAGCTCACAGCTTGGTGATAAAGTAGGTATGGAGGGTAGGTAGTAAAGTTGATAGATAGACAGGTACAGCTCACAGCTCTCAATTTCCGTCTCATTTCGTGTTCTCTTGACTCTACGGTCCACAACTTGTGACAATATTACGACAGCCAGTCTCCCGGGACTAATTGTCTGTGAAATGGGCTTTCTACTTTCTAGGCTTTTATAAATACAGAAATTGAAGTAGGTTATGTATTAAGTAAATAAAAATGAAAAATTATTCAAAATTTATATTTAATTAAATTCAAATTCTCCTCTCCTCTCTCCTCCCTTTTCTTCTCTTCTTTCCTGTTATATGTATTACACTCTCCTCTTGTTTAGGTTTTTGAGACATTTCACTAATGAAAGATTTTTTCATAATCCAAAAATTAGTTTTTAATAATCCAAAGGGAGTTTTTAGTGATCCAAAAAGGGGGAGTCTTTGAAAACTCTTGTTTGGCCCATTAAAAACTCCTTTGTGGATGGTTAAAGTCTTTGGTAAAATCCAATATGAGTGTTTTTTTTTTTATTTTATTTTATTTAATTTAATTAGATACTTAACTTAATTTTTTCTGTTATGTGAAGTACATGTGCATTTACATTACATTACATAAGTAAATAGTTATTTAGTAAAAACTAATAATAGTAAATAGTTACAAAGGATGTCTAAATTAAATAAATTCATTAATAGTGACATATAGGACCGTTAAAAGTGGATAAAGGAACGTTAAAAGTGGGCTTGTCAAAGGCGTCAGAGTCAACCTCAGAATGTTGTTGTTTTTCTAGTGAAACAAATGATAGGTAGGATTTTTTTTTTTTACCCTTTCTAAGGAAGTTTTATGTGCGAACTAGATTCTCCCTGTATACAAATAGAAATAATACCTACGTAATTCAATGGAGGTATCTTAGAAATAATACCTAATGCAATGAAGCTAATACTGTGTTTGCAATGAAAGGTAGATAAAATAATGATTTACCTACACGAGTGTGCCTTGCCTCTTACCTATCTATCTATACCTACCTATCTAGCTAGGTACTTACCTAGGTACCTATAATCCTTACCTACTTACCTAGGTACCTATAATCCTTACCTACTTACCTTACTTACTTACTGCCAGGGCCATTTGAAGCCTAGAAGACTTTTTGCCTCGCCAATTTTGCCTCGCCAAACTGTTCTGTCTTGTGCGTCTTCTTCCGTGGTGTTAATTTTTGCCATGTCCCTCTTAATCTGGTCTTTCCATCTCAGCTTTGGGCGTCCTCTTCTTCTCGTCCCTGTTAGTTCTCCTTCCCAAACACTC
>NW_007381950.1:1681-10170 GCF_000475195.1 Diaphorina citri | reverse complement strand
ATACCATAGACCTGACCATTGGGATATCATACCAAAGAGTACAACAACCCACACCACCGTTACTTGAAGTGTAGAGGTCCATAATGTCCGAATAATCATCCTTACAAGTCAGGTGATCAGTCACAGTAACATTGCACTATGAGAGGTTTTGGCAATCTGTTGGGACAAAAATATTTTTGCCCTTTTTCTGTGATCTTGATATTGTTTAAGCTTCTTTATTCACTAATAGAGAAGAACTAAGGTGCTTGCTAGTTGATTCCGAGATTGTGGGTTCGATTCCCGCCTCGGTGCAAATAATATTATTCGAATTTCGTTAGGTCTCTCTATTCAGATATTCTACAACACAGACCCATGAAATCTTATATGTAGTTAAATTATGCGCCATTACATCCGTGATCTTCATCTCAACTTCTTTACCTATTTGATGTAGATTACCAGCTTACATTGTTCATAATTTTCATTTGTTCATACGCATTAGCTCTGCTGTTTTAAAAAGCATCGTAAATTTGTAAGGATACGACTGTTGGTGTATTCTTCTATATTGTATTTGTTTATAGCTTTTTTTATAGCTTTGAAGTCCGTATCAGTCTGAAAGTAAAAGGACTGGAAGTCGAGGGAAGAAGCTTCCACGCTTGTCCCTCGTAATTGCTTCCATTTCTCCACGGGACGATCGCACTTACATTAAGTAGCTCTTCAGATATCTAAATATTAAAATATCTACCATAGGCTGTATTTAGCGCATTGCTTTGATTTAGTCTGTTGAAGTAGAACATGCAGTAGAGGGACTGCATCCTAAGGAGGCTGATGACCGGAGTAGCGGACCCTCTTACATACCACGCCAGTGTGATACTCAAAGTCCGGAGGTTGATGATGAATGTTCAATACTAAATCATAATTATTATTAACTTAGATATCTTGGACAAACGTTTATTAACTTACTTATGGACATCTTACACAAACATCTGCAGTATTTATACCTCTGAGACGTGATGACCCGTTTCTACTTTCTATCTCTGTCCCATCAGTCATGTCATGTCACTAAGTGATGTGTTGATATTAATATCTCTCTCACTCTGCAACGTGATTGGCCGTTTTGTCATGGTCCACTAGTCGCCTCACAAATGAGAGACAGCAATATCCGGTCAATATAATATACTGACCTAGGAATACAAATTGCTGTGTCCGCGCGGGACCTGAGAGACAGCTGACTAATTGGGTAACGTTTTGAAATGTGACGAGGTGTAGGTGTAAAATAGTCCGACTCGAATGAAGATAAGGGAAGCACGATACATGCAATGGTCTCAAATACAGGAAGGCCGAGGATGAAACTCATTAAAGTCGTAGTCACCCCCCAAATTAGCAAGCTAGTGAACATCTAACAACTAGCAAGCATTTCACTTAATTAATATCATTCCATTCAGAGGTAGGTTAACCCAAGTCAGATATCCATATACGAGTAAAGGAACCTAACTCTCTCACCAAATCGGCCTACAAACCCCTTTCACATCTCTAACGCGCATGCAACTGAGATATTATACCATAGACCTGACCATTGGGATATCATACCATAGACCTGGCAACTGAGATATTATACCATAGACCTGGCATGCAACTGAGATATTATACCATAGACCTGACCATTGGGATATCATACCATAGACCTGGCAACTGAGATATTATACCATAGACCTGACCATTGGGATATCATACCATAGACCTGGCAACTGAGATATTATACCATAGACCTGACCATTGGGATATCATACCATAGACCTGGCAACTGAGGTATTATACCATAGACCTGACCATTGGGATATCATACCATAGACCTGGCAACTGAGATATTATACCATAGACCTGACCATTGGGATATCATACCATAGATCTGGCATTGTGACGTCATCACGACCATGTAACCTAAGCCATGAGCATGATCCCACTCAGCGAAAGCAGAAAGGAAGACCAAGGCATACATGGATCAAACAAATCCAATAACGATAGCGATAAATTATTGAAGAGCAACCTGACAGCAAAGTCAGCAGACATTATTTCGAACCAAAGAATTCATCAACTGCACCCAAGGAGAGCGAACCCCAGCAGTTATTCTAACACCTGACCGAGCTTGAAAAAGGACATCTGCAAAGTGCCATCATTGGCCACAAATGGCCCGTCTCATTACTGGCAGAATCCTGAGCGGTGAATTCCGATAGAAGAGAAATCAATTGCCCTGATAAACATACATGTCTATTGAGGACCAACTTTTCCCTATGTCACCAAAAACTTTGAAAATCAGATAGGACAGGACATACAGTTCACTAGGTGACCAAAGTTTTGCATGACCAACGACCAGTCATAAGTGGCAATATGGTTAGTATGACAAGACACTAAGGACCTTATAATGAACCGCATGTAAACAGTTAAGTGACCAATACAGAGAACAATGTTGTACTACTATCAGAATCATCACATGGGTAAGTGAATGGTAAATTGTTCAATACAAACAAATGTACAGGGTGTCACAATTGGACAGTGGAACGCATTCATTGTCAAACTCACATTTCCTGCTCCTGAAAGCAACTTTGGAATCTTTGGAGTTTGCATTTGATATCAAAATGAAGTCACCGGGACTATTATAATAGTCATGCAATCTTTTCCTACCTAGAGGTTTTATCTTGCTAGATCTCTGTCTACAATACATTACATTAAAATGGGGGGTCTTTTCTGACGAAATTCCTGTGTGCGGAGTCCAGTATGTAGGACTATTGCACAGCAGACAATATTTCGAACCAAAGAATTCATCAACTGCACCCAAGAAGAGCGAACCCCAGCAGTTATTCTAAAACCTGACCGAGCTTGACAAAGGACATCTGCGAAGGCCATCAAGCCAAGACTACAAGAGATACGGGTATATCTTTGCCCTTTTGTTAATGCATTCAATACAAGTATCCTAGGTGATAGACCTAGCCTTAGCTGAGACACCATACCATAGACCTGACCATTGAATTGGCCACAAATGGCCGGTCTCATTCCTGGCAGAATCCTGAGCGGTGAATTCCGATAGAAGAGAAATCAATTGCCCTGATAAACATAAATGTCTATTGAGGACCAACTTTTCCCTATGTCACCAAAAACTTTGAAAATCAGATAGGACAGGACACTATGTGACCAAAGTTTTGCATGACCAACGACCAGTCATAAGTGGCAATGTGGTTAGTATGGCAAGACACTAAGGACCTTATAATGAACCGCATGTAAACAGTTAAATGACCAATACAGAGAACAATGTTGTACTACTATCAGAATCATCACAGGGGTAAGTGAATGGTAAATTGTTCAATACAAACAAATGTACAGGGTGTCACAATTGGACAGTGGAACGCATTCATTGTCAAACTCACATTTCCTGCTCCTGAAAGCAACTTTGGAATCTTTGGAGTTTGCATTTGATATCAAAATGAAGTCACCGGGACTATTATAATGGCCATGCAATCTTTTCCTACCTAGAGGTTTTATCTTGCTAGATCTCTGTCTACAATACATTACATTAAAATGGGGGGGTCTTCGTCTTATTAAAGCAACTTGGAGCGTTCCAGTATGTAGGACTATTGCACCCAGATCTCTGTCTACGTAAAACATGGCCACATTTTGTCCTGTACAAGATATGTATCCCACAAAAGGCACGCCGGTATTCCTGAACTTTCTCCTTTCTTTGGTGCCGAAAGCCCTGGTTTTGCTAGTTTCGAAAATAAAGTTTCAGTCTTCTTTGAATTTTCCTCTGAACCGAAATGTTGTTCTTTCCTCTGTATTTAACAGTGACCAATACAGAGAACAATGTTGTACTACTATCAGAATCATCACATGGGTAAGTGAATGGTGAATTGTTCAATACAAACAAATGTACGGGGTGTCACAATTGGACAGTGGAACGCATTCATTGTCAAACTCACATTTCCTGCTCCTGAAAGCAACTTTGGAATCTTTGGAGTTTGCATTTGATATCAAAATGAAGTCACCGGGGCTATTATAATGGCCATGCAATCTTTTCCTACCTAGAGGTTTTATCTTGCTAGATCTCTGTCTACATTACATTAAAATGGGGGTCTTTTCTGACGAAATTCCTGTGTGCGGAGTCCAGTATGTAGGACTATTGCACCGCTTTTTTTATAGCTTTGAAGATCTTTAGCTGTGGTAACTATCTCTATACAGTCGGTCTATTTTGTGCTGCTTCTCTCCCTAGAACCGGATTTTGCTGCAAATTTGATGTTGGATCCGAGACAGAAGGCTCTACACAGGACTCTATCTGTGGAAAGATTTTCGTCTGAACATTTGGAGACTCGATGGTGTACCTGGGATAATACAAACAAACAGAATTATTGAATAACACAGCTTGAAGCTTTGTAATATGTGTTGAAAACGGTACCTATATGAGTTCTGTAGGTTCAACCAACATTGCTTTAGTTTTCAACTCGATCTATTTCAATTTATTTCTCAATTCATTGCAAAGACATAATGTAGATGACCTCTTCAACCAAAAAGATGAATGATCAAGAATGTTTACAAGACAATAATGCCTTGTGTACATAGTGCATTTGTTGTGACCACAATCTTGCAAAGTTGTGGCTATTAGAGAAAGGAAGAGAAACCTTGAAAACAGGTTTGCATGTCAATATGGGTGGGAGCGAGGGTAAAGTTTGCCAGATCCAGATCACTTCTTACCATCGTAATTTGAATGGAAATTCTGTGAATTTCGGCTAGGCTACTACATTGGTATTCCATCTTTTCTCGAAGAAATAACTTCAACTAGAAGAATGTCCCATCTTGGAGAGCAGATCACTTACCTAGAACAAAAGAAAGAGGGAAAACACAATTAGAGTCATGGTTAATGTTGTGCAGTCTTGCTTGTTGATGAAAATAACAAAGTTCATAATGATTAATATCTACTATTCTATGAAAAATATTTGTTCCCTACCCAGTTTGTCTATTAACTTGAGTCAAGCTTTCAGTTCTTCTGCAAGCTTGGAGCTTTATTAAGATAGCATCCTATTGAGTATTAAGCAAACAACACTCAACACATCAGGTGGCATACCTATTTGAACAACATACAAAAATAAGTAGAGATTACTATCGTAAAAAAAGCAAAAAAAAAAAAAAAAATGCAGTTAGTCGTAAACTTAAATTAAAAACCTATACTGACGTCCTACTACCTCAAGAGGAAAAAATTTTGTTTTCGCCTTAAGGCCCTCCTTCAATAAAACTCTTCAATCAATGATATACATATGTATAAAAACTTTTGATAAAACCGTTACAATATTTGTGAGAGAAGGAAAAGAGAGGACAGAGGAAAACGACGCGACGAGAAATTTGTTCAAAAACATGATTGGAAGAGAGAGAGAGAGAGAACGAGAGAGAGAGGCATAGTGAGTGAGAGACAAAGATAGAGTGAGTGAGAGAGAGAGGCGATGCGATGATGCCAGGTTCTGGCAACTGAGAATGAAGATAATTTCAAGAGATCAAGTTTTCTGACTTTTCACTTTTCAGTTTCCAGAAAAATTCTCATCTGCTTACACATAATATGGACTGGAGGCAGTGTTTTGATATCGATCTTAAAAGTTAAAAGCTAATGAGCTACTGTTTCTTAAGTAACATCACATTTGGACAAATTGTTTGGAATTTAGGCATGGCAAAACTAAGAATTTCTTTAAAAAGGACCCTCCAAAAGTGTTCAAATGATATCATTCAGAATCTATGTTAGAACCTCTACATTTGTACAACAACGAGAGGTAAGTACCTATAGACCTACTTGAACATCTTTCTTGGCAAATATTCTCTTCATTTGCATACATTCGATCATTTCTACCACACATACAGAGACAAGAATAATTCAACACTAAAGACTAGGTCGACCTTGGGCTCCGGCCCATTATGACAGGTAAGTAGCAGCTCTATAATATATCTCATTAGACAATTACCTTCCAGTGGTACTTGGTACTACCGGAGTTCAAATTCCAACACCAATAGATGACGGCGCGGTGAAAGGGAGACGGTAAAACATGACTATATACAAATACATTGATGAGAGAATTACTCAGGTTCCTAGAATAAACTCAGTAAATGCGTCGCTTAGCAGTAATGCGGATAAACAACAGGTGCTGTATCCCAGCAATCACTGGGATGAAATTTGAGTCGCATAAAGATGAAGCAAGAGGATTGTTTCTCAATGCTCTAGGATTCTAGGAAGTCATTCCATTTCTACGGAATCCATGAAATTCAAATATCTGATAGATCATCATCAGCCATCACACAACACCAAAAGCACCAGCACAATACAATAAGAAAATAGAGAAAGCACAGGAACAGTAGAATAAGAAAGCAACAAAACAATACACCTCACAACACAGAACATATCAAAAGAAAAACTGAACACAATCCTAGACATCTGCGAAGGCCATCAAGCCAAGACTACAAGAGATACGGGTATATCGTGACGTCATGAATGCCATATGGATGGTCATTGGCCACAAATGGCCGGTCTCATTCCTGGCAGAATCCTGAGCGGTGAATTCCGATAGAAGAGAAATCAATTGCCCTGATAAACATACATGTCTATTGAGGACCAACTTTTCCCTATGTCACCAAAAACTTTGAAAATCAGATAGGACAGGACATACAGTTCACTAGGTGACCAAAGTTTTGCATGACCAACGACCAGTCATAAGTGGCAATGTGGTTAGTATGGCAAGACACTAAGGACCTTATAATGAACCGCATGTAAACAGTTAAATGACCAATACAGAGAACAATGTTGTACTACTATCAGAATCATCACATGGGTAAGTGAATGGTAAATTGTTCAATACAAACAAATGTACAGGGTGTCACAATTGGACAGTGGAACGCATTCATTGTCAAACTCACATTTCCTGCTCCTGAAAGCAACTTTGGAATCTTTGGAGTTTGCATTTGATATCAAAATGAAGTCACCGGGGCTATTATAATGGCCATGCAATCTTTTCCTACCTAGAGGTTTTATCTTGCTAGATCTCTGTCTACAATACATTACATTAAAATGGGGGGTCTTTTCTGACGAAATTCCTGTGTGCGGAGTCCAGTATGTAGGACTATTGCACACAGATCTCTGTCTACGTAAAACATGGCCACATTTTGTCCTGTACAAGATTTGTATCCCACAAAAGGCACGCCGGTATTCCTGATTCTTTGGTGCCGAAAGCCCAAAGGAGTGACTGGGTTCCGGCACTTTAATATTGAACTCTCTATCGTAAAGATCGACACTATAATATAGCATTCCAACAACCTAAATCCGGGGAAATAACCCAATAATAGAGTTCTTCCACCGAAACTTGTGGTACCCTATCACTACATATTTGTTTTCCTCACTGCAATCTAATGATCTTTGTGAAATTCTGTTACACCCTGTAGAGAAGAACTACAAGGTGGTGAAGGTGGCCAATCAGGTTCCGGATCATTTCAGACGAAATCAAACAATTTACCGCCACTTATCGCGTTCTAAACAGAATGGAAGATAATATACAAATACAATAATCATGTAATTAAATTAAACGTTCAGATCTTTACTGAAGACTGGAGCGAAGAGAAGTATCATGTCACTGCTAACTGCTGACAGTTTAACAGTAAGCGGTTCTTTCCTTTCCCGTGAGATAGGTGTGCTACTCATTCCGCCACTTATCGCGTTCTAAACAGAATGGAAGATAATATACAAATACAATAATCATGTAATTAAATTAAACGTTCAGATCTTTACTGGAGACTGGAGCGAAGAGAAGTATCATGTCACTGCTAACTGCTGACAGTTTAACAGTAAGCGGTCCTTTCCTTTCCCGTGAGATAGGTGTGCTACTCATCGGAGACTGGAGCGAAGAGAAGTATCATGTCACTGCTAACTGCTGACAGTTTAACAGTAAGCGGTCCTTTCCTTTCCCGTGAGATAGGTATGCTACTCATCTCATAATGATGAAGACATTGGCAGGGTTAACTCTGTGGACGCTCAGAGACTATAGAAAGCCATAGATCCTACAGGTCAGTGAACATGTAAAATCTGGCCATTGCATCGTTCCGTCTTATTAAAGCAACTGGGAGCGTTCACAGGCTCTCACTGTGGAAGCCCGTATCAGTCTGAAAGTAAAAGGACTTGAAGTCGAGGGAAGAATCTTCCACGCTTGTCCCTCGTAATTGCTTCCATTTCTCCAAGGGACGATCGCACTTACATTAAGTAGCTCTTCAGATATCTAAATATTAAAATATCTACCATAGGCTGTATTTAGCGCATTGCTTTGATTTAGTCTGTTGAAGTAGAACATGCAGTAGAGGGACTGCATCCTAAGGAGGCTGATGACCGGAGTACCGGACCCTAACACCTAACCTCTTACATACCACGCCAGTGTGATACTCAAAGTCCGGAGGTTGATGATGAATGTTCAATACTAAATCATAATTATTATTAACTTAGATAT
>NW_007381950.1:0-1268 GCF_000475195.1 Diaphorina citri | reverse complement strand
GACATCTGCGAAGGCCATCAAGCCAAGACTACAAGAGATACGGGTATATCGTGACGTCATGAATGCCATATGGATGGTCATTGGCCACAAATGGCCGGTCTCATTCCTGGCAGAATCCTGAGCGGTGAATTCCGATAGAAGAGAAATCAATTGCCCTGATAAACATACATGTCTATTGAGGACCAACTTTTCCCTATGTCACCAAAAACTTTGAAAATCAGATAGGACAGGACATACAGTTCACTAGGTGACCAAAGTTTTGCATGACCAACGACCAGTCATAAGTGGCAATGTGGTTAGTATGGCAAGACACTAAGGACCTTATAATGAACCGCATGTAAACAGTTAAATGACCAATACAGAGAACAATGTTGTACTACTATCAGAATCATCACATGGGTAAGTGAATGGTAAATTGTTCAATACAAACAAATGTACAGGGTGTCACAATTGGACAGTGGAACGCATTCATTGTCAAACTCACATTTCCTGCTCCTGAAAGCAACTTTGGAATCTTTGGAGTTTGCATTTGATATCAAAATGAAGTCACCGGGACTATTATAATGGTCATGCAATCTTTTCCTACCTAGAGGTTTTATCTTGCTAGATCTCTGTCTACAATACATTACATTAAAATGGGGGTCTTTTCTGAAGAAATTCCTGTGTGCGGAGTCCAGTATGTAGGACTATTGCACCCAGATCTCTGTCTACGTAAAACATGGCCACATTTTGTCCTGTACAAGATATGTATCCCACAAAAGGCACGCCGGTATTCCTGAACTTTCTCCTTTCTTTGGTGCCGAAAGCCCACTGGGTTCCGGCACTTTAATATTGAACTCTATATCGGAAAGATCGACACTATAATATAGCATTCCAACAACCTAAATCAGGGGAAGTAACCAGATAACGCACCCAGATCTCTGTCTACGTAAAACATGGCCACATTTTGTCCTGTACAAGATTTGTATCCCACAAAAGGCACGCCGGTATTCCTGAACTTTCTCCTTTCTTTGGTGCCGAAAGCCCAAAGGAGTGACTGGGTTCCGGCACTTTAATATTGAACTCTATATCGTAAAGATCGACACTATAATAAAGCATTCCAACAGCCTAAATCAGGGGAAATAACCAGATAATAGAGTTCTTCCACCGAAACTTGTGGTACCCTATCACTACATATTTGTTTTCCTCATTGCAATCTAATGATCTTTGTGAAATTCTGTTACACCCTGTAGAGAAGAACTACAAGGTGGTGAAGGTGGCCAATCAGG
>NW_007381949.1:0-10490 GCF_000475195.1 Diaphorina citri | reverse complement strand
CAGTGTTAGAGCATCTAAAAAAAAAAAAAAAACTCGGGCGGGAATCGAACCCGCAAGTAAATTAGGTAATATTATTATTTTATCTCTGACCAGTGTCTACGGACTTCGAGAACAAGGCCGCGTGGAAGGAATGTTTCAAGGTGTCCGGAGTTAAACTGCCCACCGGCTACTACTTTGGTGTATCAGCCGCAACTGGTGACCTGTCTGATAATCATGACGTGCTCGGGATTCGAACCTACGAACTGGAGTTCCCTGGAGAGAAAGTAAGTGCTGGAAATTTCTTTTCTTAAGATCTCATTCTTAAGATCTCAAAGTAAATATATTTTTTCTTTCTTTTTGTTCAAGTTAAGCAAGGGTCCCTTTATAAACTTGTAATTCAATTTCAAAATTATTGTACCAAATACATAAGACCTTGTTTAGACTGCGGGAGTAAAGGGACTTTTCAGTCTCATTCTGGCAGTATAAGCAGGGTATATTCTAAAGTAAGGGACTAGGAAGCAGCCAACCAAACTTTTCTTTTTACCTTGTTTGTTCTAAAGAGGTTTGATGGATGGAATTGTAACTGCTAAGGTCTTATCGTCCCGAAAGTGAAGAGAGAAAGAGATTGGGACAGGAGAAACTCTCTTTGCATTGACATATAAAACACTTTTCACGAAGGAAACGAGTTTCTCCAGTGTGCATTGCGCCTTGAGCTAGAAACACTACCATCACGTCACATCACGTGAAGTCATGAAGAGTAAGAAAGATGTAGTTCAAAGTTTTCCCATAATATTGTAGGTAGTTTCGTTCATGATATTGCCAGTCTAGTTAGCTTAGTTGGTACTGCGTCTGCCTTGTAAGCGCTAGGCCGCGGGTTCGATTCCCGCCCGGGGCGGATTTTATCCTGATGGGATAATGTTCGTTCTCGGAACGGCTGGCTTTCTCCTATCCTGTCTTCCTTCTCTCCTCGATTTCGGGACGATAAGACCATAGCAGTTAAAGTTCCCTCTGTCAAACCTCTTAAAAAAAAAAAAAAAAAAAAAAAAAAAAAAAAAAAAAAAAAAAAACAAAAAAAATGGATAAAAGTTGCACGACTACACTTCCAATGCAACCGCAATGGCTCTGAAATGTTTCTTCCTCACCATCTCTCCTCAGGTATGGCTGTGTTACACGAAGTGCTGGGCATGTACCATAGCGGCGTGTTCAAGGACGGACAACTAGTCAGCAACAAATCTACCAACAAGCAAGACCTGAAGACAATTCGCGGCGATCAAATCACTTGGATAGATGGACGGGAAACGTATTGTTCAAATATCGGGAGACTTATATCCGAAGTGGACGCGATTATCATGCGAGCCAACAGGATGGTCAATAATGGTCGAATGGGAGACTTTGTTATCAACGGACGAACCAAGGTAAGCCAGCCCAAGTTACCTTGGAAGGTAGCACGCCTGCCTTGTAAGCGCTAGGCCGCGGGTTCGATTCCCGCCGCCCGGGGCGGCGTGGCGGATTTCATCCTGAAGGGATTAGGTTTGTTCTCGGATGTTGTTAAAAAGACAATTCTGAATTTATTTTGAATAATCATTTTATTGTTCTCCTTACAGATGGTTTCTCTTTCTATAAAGCATTTATTGTTATTCCCGGCCTCGGCGACTCACTTTAATATTATTCTGGCGAAAAGACACTACAGTTTGTACCACGCGCTGAGAATGTGACCTGTGTCTTCTGGCTCATCTTGAAAAAAGTACAGCCCTAATCTAGAATATGATAAATCTACAAAGAAAAATGCAAAGCAGCCAATGTAGTTTCTCCTGTTTAGGATAGCTCGTCGAAAATATGATCTCTTAACTATCTGATCTCGATTGGGTTTTGTGAATTGAGTTGGTACGGGGTATAGTTTAATTTGACACCGGGCGCTGCTTGGAGTCCAGGGTAGGATTTTTCTCCATGCCTTTGGCTTTGAAAGCACCCCATCAAATTGGGGTGCTCCAGACAGAGCTTTTATTCACAGAGAGGCTCTTTGGTCAATATTTCCTTACTTTTGACTCTGCTGATGTTTTCGTCTTATCTAAATGTCAGTTTATATCAATAGAATGCACCAAAAATTGGTTTTGTTTGACATGAGTAGATCTAAATTTCTCCTTTGTTTTCAGACAGTTCATGACCATGATCCTTCCTTCAAGGATTGGTAATATTGGGTATAAGAAGGACCATCGGCAGTTTATGCCCTATGTTACTTGCGATCTGATTAGATCTTTTGTGACTTCCCTAAAATATTTAATGATCAACAACCAAAATCAGTACGTCCGTAATCCTTTGAGAGGAGAAAAAATCAAATCCTTCTCTTCACTCCGCATCTCTTGCCTTCAACAGAACGGAGAAATTAAAAACCAAGAGATAGACACCAGGTCGTGATAAATTAATAGATTTTTTAATTGGGTACTGCACAGTCTGACTTGGGAGATGATATTATTAATAGCTGTTCTGTTTGAAAGCTATGCCCGCTCGAGATGTCCTATTACTGGGGACTTTGGGTATGGAAAGTGGTTCTAAACGTAGCGTTAATAATAATAATAATAGACTCTTGAGTGGAAGGTAACCACTAGGCGAGGTTAACGCCGGAGGCGTTTTCTACCACCTAACCCTTAGAGCTCCATTATTATGTGGTCAAAATCTCAAATAAATGAGGATAAAATTCCATGCCTCGGCTGGGATCGAACCCACGCCCTCCTGTTTACCAGGCGAGCGTCTTGACCACTACGCTACCAAGGCTGGGAATTAAACCCTTGACCTACATCTTTACAAGGCAGGCTCGCTAACCTCCAAGCTAACTATCCAAGTCATTATTATTTTAACTTTTTTCTGTTACAGACTCGTTGGTGTAAGAAAATTTCAATGTTCTTCTACAACCTTCTTCTGATGGTTCCTCAATGTTATTTAAGTAATGGTATGCTGTCATTTATATCAGAATGAAATAAAGTGATACCTAAACGTTGTAATGGCTTGTTTATACGAGGCTAAAAGGCTGTCCACAATTCCACATACTGGCCTCGACTTTATTATGACTAAACTTTGGTCGGCACCTTTAGTGTTACTTTTAGTGTTGAATTTCTTAAATCAGAGCAGCTAAGTACCATTTTTTTTATTTATTGTAGGTATACATATTTTGTACTTTTAAGTATCTACATACATACTTATATTTATGTATTAAAAAAAAAAAAAAGATGAGTGTCATCGCCGTTTTTGTTTCGTAGCAATGAAACAACTGCTACATTAGACTCGTATGGTCTGTGTCGTAGCATGCCCATCCCGTAGTATGTCCCTCATTTGATGGGCGATAAGAGACACAATACTTCCCATTTAGGTATCGTTTTGGAATACAGTAGAAACCCGATTTTATGAACAAATTGGGACTAAGGGCAGTTCATAAAATCAGGGTTCCATATAAAAGTTCATAAAATCGGGTATACATAAGAAAAGAGAGAAATCTGCCAGACATTAGGTGACTTAGAAAAAAAATGTGTTTTTTTTATGGAACACCCTGTATTTTAATTAAGACCCAGTCGTGTCGTGGTGAAGGTCGTGGTCTCCTTATCCAGGGGTCGGGAATCAGACCACAACGTGTGATGGGAATTTTTGGTTTGTATTTATTTTTGTTCCCTCTCTTACTTTCCTTATCCTATAGGAAGGAAATTCTTTCCAATACTTTCCTTAGCCTAAAAATCTGGTGTGAATATCGCACGACTTTCCTTATCCTAATAATGTACGATGTTTACGATATTTACCGTAGGAGAGTATTGATTTTTTTTCTTTCTACCTATTAGAATAAAATTTGTGATAGTAAGTCCTTTAGGACAAATTTAATTCATAATGAACTACTTAGGGTACATGGGTATTTGACAAAATTTCTTTAAAAACTCCTTTACAAAAAAACTCAATAACTAACCTTTTCATACTAAATAAATTGATATTGATATTGATATTGATGGCAAATGCCTCGTGTATTTGATTTAAACATTAGGTACATGTAGGTTTTACAATTTAGTAGGTATTCATAAAGAAAAAAAAATATTAAAAACTATGTGAATTCTAAAACCTAAAGTGAAATTAAGGTCGGCGTCATACCACACTAAAGGGTTCGAATCCCTTTGACTCGTGGTAGAGAGTTGTGTCAGCCAGATGAGATGTAAAATAGTAACTAATAAGAGAGAAATAATAATAATAAAATAAAATAATAATAAGTAAATGGATATCAGATAGCTACATAGTGTACATAAAACACAATGTATTAAATGACATATAAGCTTGACTGGTTACGTAGTTGTTTTGCTTGCGAGCTTAAAGTTTGCAGTGTGGATGCACCTTGAAATTTTTCTTGCCCACAATTTTTCCTTTTTTTTTTCTAATTGCGATGGTAAAAATAACCCTAAATTTTATGGTGAAAGTATTACAGTTGAAAAAAAAAAAAAATCTTTTTGTGCTTCTTTTTTTTTTCTTTTCACTTCTGTTTGCCTTTTTGAAATTTTGTGATGAAAATTTGAAAATTGAATTCAGCTTTGCTGAAAATGTAGGCACAGAAAATATGTAGTACACACCCAAAATGTGTACCCTTTGAGGGGCAAAGTGTTTCAATCAAGGATTTTGGATTGAGAGAGAGAGAGAGAGAGAGAGAGAGAGAGAGAGAGAGAGAGGGAGAGAGAGAGAGAGTGAGAGAGAGAGATTTTAGACGCACGCGTTATAAAAATCATCTCTCTTCTGTGGATCTGGCAACAAGTAGGTTTCTAGGTCACTCTCTTTCTTTCTCTCCCCCCTTCTTCATCTTTCGTCTCTTTCTCTCTTCCTTTCTTTGTTGTCTTTGTTTTTATTATTTTCCTTTTTTACACTGCCCATTTTCCAAAATATTCTTTCTCTAAACTTTCTCATCATTTTCTCCTTTCTCTTACAAAATATATTTCTCGTCATATTCTCCTATTCTTATTAGGTGTACCTATATTTATTATTATTTTATTTTACTAGGGGGAGATTCGTGTATACTTAATCCATCTTTTTAGGGGGGCTTTTCGGGGTTACGAGGGGGGGGGGAAGTGAAGTGCAACCAACGGCCATCCAGATACCCACCACGCGCAACGTTGCTTAACTTCAACGATCCATTTGGAACTGGTTTGTTTGTTCAATTTATAGCTAGTAATTCAGACTTCATATTCTTCATCAGCTTATTCATGTTCTTTATGATCAGCTATCGAGAATTTGGTGTGTTGATTATTTGAAGTAGACCAAATTCACAACGTAACAACAATCATGTCGTGCGTAACCTCAATCGAGCAACCTCCAGATTACAAGACCGCAACTCTAACCGCATGGATCAATAGAAAGGAGACGAAGAGGTTAGGGGGGGGGGGGGGGGGGGGGGGTTAAATCGGGATTTACAGTGGGGTGTTCCAGATGAACACTTTGACTCTAGATGGATTCTAGGTATTTTGAGGGTATTTTAGGGGTTTTCAATATTTTCAAATCAGTTTAGAATCTCAAGAAGTAGGCTAGATCATTTTAGGGGTTTACTCTTGCTTGTCAGACCATTTTAAGGTTCTAGAGATTTCAGGGTATTTTAGGGGTTGGGCTTGAGGATTTTAGAGGGGTTTATATCTTCTCATTTCTTTTTCAATCACTTCAAGGTTTAGATTGAGAAGTATGTAAGATTCGTAAGCTAGACAAATTCTAGGAATTAAAAGGTATTAGAGGGACGCTTAAGGCTCCGTCGGGCCTTCAGGGGCCTCATTGAACCCTTTTTTTCGAGTGAGGTGCTACATATTTTCATAGTACCACACGCCTTGCCTGTCAGTTCCCAAGACAAAATAACAGACACAGACCAAATCATTGATAAAAACAACTAAACTAGGAATTAACAAAAGAAGGACACTGTTTGACCGTGTTAAATTTTCAAAATGTGGATACCATATCGAATCCAATGGTACTCGAGGTTTTATTACACATAACTTCTCCTTAATCTGAAAGATTTGACATAATTCGAAAGGTAAGCTTCCAGTCGGTTTTGGCAGTGATTCGTAAATGCTTTCGTATTTCTTGTGCATTAAATACGCTCAACATCAGGTGTCCACAAAGGTTGAACAAACATATATTTACCACACGAAAATTTCAAGGGGGGGAGAAGAAGAGAGGGGAAAAAATAGGTGTGTGAGAAGGTAAAGAGTATTATGTAAGGGGAGGGGGAGGAAAAATTGGCCAGTAGATATATATAATCATATGTGTCTTATCATATAGGTCTTCCTCAAAAATCGAAAATTCGAATTTCCCGCCAACTTTACACGCAAAAAGTCCGACGATGTCCTACGATGGCCCTGTTCATAACCACGGCCTCACTCTTTCCCTATAGGTAAAGGTAGTTTATATCTGACTCATCAACTGAGTAGTCCATCATTTCAGTGAACTACTCAGCCAATCAGTCAGATCCACACAGTGAGACCTTGTTTAGACTGCGGGAGTAAAGGGACTTTTCAGTCTCATTCTGGCAGTATAAACAGGGTATATTCTATTCTATTCTAATATTTTTCGTGGTCCTACATAAGAAAGTATATTATTTGGATGCCCTACACAACACTCACTTTATTACAGTGGCGGCCGATGCCCATGAGAAAGTTGTCGGGCTTGATGTCGCGATGAATGAAGGACTTGCAGTGGACATATTCGATTCGGCCGATCATTTGGTCCGCCAACATCAGGACCGTTTTGACCGTGAAGCGGCGCGAACAGAAGTTGAACAGGTCCTCGAGCGACGGCCCCAGGAGGTCCATGACGAGCACGTTGTAGTCGCGTTCCTGGCCGTACCACCTGTGGGACAGAGGGACCGGAAAGGGTTAATTAATTTAAATTTATAAAATTTCAAAAGTTAATCTCTTGCCTTTGTTGCTTAAAGTGCAAATAAATAAATAAAATCTTTTTTATTTATTTTTACTATTACTACAGTATAGCGGGGCTATACTACTATTGAAAGTACTTATTGCATTTTTCTTTAGGGAGGTTTGATAGAGTTAAATGTAACTGCTAAGGTCTTATCGTCTCGAAAGCGAATAAAGAAGGACGACAGGATAGGAGAAAGCCAGCCGTTCCGAGAACAAACCTGATGTTTAAATTAATACCCGCCCCGACCGGAAATCGAACTCACGACCCAGCGCTTACAAGGCAGACGGGCTACCCTTCAAGCTATCTAGGCTAGCTTCTTATGGCTTGGAAAGTGAGGGGGGGCTCATTCTAGATTACACAATATAATTATGTAGGTACGTTATTTTTGTTTTTACTTTTTGTGTGGTTATTGTTGTTCACAATATTACTGAAACATTGCATGACATTATGTGCGTACCTGCTCGTACACTTTTGAAGACAACAACATCAACAAAACTCTCAGTTTGGATTCATATAACAGCTGTGGATGTCTGGCTCTGATAGATTCTAATTTGACAGCTACTTCCTGGAATCACACGAAGAAATTGCATGCAAATGATGTAGTCAATGAAATGTAATGTTTGAATAGAGATTGCCTGACAACATTTTTACTTTCTTTGTTTATGGTTTTCTTTTAAGTGGCAGGGTTTTCCTGGAGGAGGAGCTCTTCCAGCCAACCACTTTCTTTTCGCCCTTTCTTTATAACTCCTTGTATCTATATTTGTGTAAATTGAATTCTAACTCTTATGAGCTATGACCAATAAAGAATCTAAATAAATAAGTACATAACATGGTCATCAAAAGAAAATGAGCCAGCCTAGTTTGCTTGGAAGGCGCCTGCCTTGTAAGCGCTAGGTCACGGGTTCGACTCCCGCGTGGGGGCGAACTGAATCCTAAACAGATAATGTTCGTTCTCCGAAGTGATGGCTTTCTCTTATCCTGTCCTTTTTCTCTATTTGATTTCGGAATGATAAGCCCTTTATTGTTACACAGTTCCTTCTATCATTGAAAGTTCTAAAAATAAAAAAAAAAATAAAAAAAAAACCTGCCGTGACGTCACATGACCTTAGCACCGTGAGATGCGTATGTTGTGACGTCATTTGACCTTAGCACTATCACGACTCCTCTCTCTCTCTCTCTCTCTCTCCCTTGTTTATCATCTGTTATCAACAATGTCAATACTATATGTTCTGATAAGAAAAGTGATAACAATTGATAGTGTCCATTGCTTGATGGGGACAATATAACGTAAATGGGGACAAACCTAGTTAGCTTGGATGGCAGCGCTAATTTTCTAGTTTTCGATTTTGGGACGATAAGACCTCCGGTGTTGAAGGTCTCCTATCAAAAAAAAAGAAAGAAAGAGAGAGAGAGAAGAGAAGAAGAAAAGAGAGAGGAAGAGAAGAAGAAAAGAGAGAGAAACAGGAGAACGAAGAAGAGGAAGAAAACTACGCTGCGATGGCTAGAGCACGAAATGAAAAACCTGCTCCGATAATGGTATACCTAACACGGAGCAAAGGCCACTTATCAATCATACCCTAAAGAGCAAGCAAATCTTTTGCTTTACTTTCTATTCTACTAAAATAAGTATTATTATCCACAAGGTCAGTGACCTTTGACATTTAATGTCCTACAACTAGGTATATTATCATAGGCACGAATATTTTATTTCGAATGGAAACAAAAGATTGGAGATAATGTTATAATGTTGAACTAGGAGTACAGGCTATGATAGATAAAATAGCCTTTGCTAGGTATTTTATCTGCCTTTGTACTTTTTATCGGTCTGGAAAATCTGACTCATATAGGTATCCCTATTTAATATTACTAACTAATACAAATCAAGGAAGTACCTATTAAGTATGTAAGTAAGTACCTAAGGTTTTGTTATTGACATTGTGTAGGCAGGGAAGAATTTTGAAGGGAAAGAAAAGAGATAGCAAGGATGAAGGGGAAGGGGGGGGGGGGGGGGGGAGGCAGGAGTAAAAAGGAAAGAAGGAAGGAAAGAGAGGAGAGGAAGGAGAGAGAGAAAAACGAGGATAAAATAGAAAAGGTTGGGGGAGTTGTAGGTAAGGAGAGGGAGGACAGAAGGGTAGGAGAGGGGAATGAAATACCTACCTACACTCACTCCCACATACACTTCCACCCAACCGTTTCTCATTAATTAATTCCCACAGCTCTAAAACCTGAGGTGTGTTTTAGGATTAATTAATTACTCAACGAACGAGTTCCAAGCTTTGAAGATTCTGCCTTTAGTTTTTTTTATGTTTGATAGGAACTGTTACTGCTAAGGTCTTATCGTTCCGAAAGCGAAGAGAGACAGGATAGGAGAAAGCCAGCCGTTCTGAGAACGAACATTATCCGTTCAGGATAAAATCCGTCATGGGCGGGAATCGAACCTGCGCTGCTCTCCAAGATACCTCTAGGCTGGCTGCCATTAGCCTGTCTATTTATTTATATTTTAACAAACTGACGGGTTTCTCCCACTGTAGGTATTTGTATCAATTTATACCATGTATGGAGAGACCAGGTACCACCTACGTTAGTATAATCTACGTTTCGGTACATTAACTCGATACCTACCTAACCTGATATAAATAAAATAAATTGTAATACCTACCAACATATGGCAGAGGGAACTGTAACAACGGAGATCTTACCGTCCCGAAATCGAAGAGGAAAAGAAGATAGGAGAAAGCCAGCCGTTCCGAAAACAAACTTTTTCTGTTTAACTTCAGGTCTGTAACAATTCTGTGTCGTTTTGGCGACCCAAAATTTTGAACAGTCCGTCAATAAATTTTATTGATTGTTTCTCTCTTAATTACCCCCTCCAAACTTACTTTCAATCCCTGCCAAGGCAAACTGCCGCGATTGAAGTACATTAGAACATAGCCGAGGGATTCCATATCGTCGCGCCGCGACTGCTCTATACCGAGATGGGCGTTGATCGACGCGTAGCGCGCGGTCCCGGTCAGATTCTTGTCCTCGCGGTACAGGATGTGATTCCGGGTCCGCGTGTCGCGGAACTTTTTGGCCAGCCCGAAATCGATGAGGAACAACTGGGGAAATAGAGAAGAAACATTCATTTTATTTCTAGAGATTCAATTTATCTATTTCATAAACAGCAGATGTTAATGAAAATGGTTGACTTCGGTTCAGGACGAGCCAATGAAACATGGCAAGAGATCATCACCTCGGTGTATGGCGGATACAAAAAATATCTCTTCTAAATTCTGTCACTACCACTCGGCAAAAGCTAAAGCAAATTCATCTCACATAAAATCAATAGGTACTTTTATTGGCGGTCCTACACAGTAACTTATTAGTTTAGGCGGCCCTACACCCAGATCTTGGTTTTTGGAGGGCCTACACAGTAATTTTCGTTGGCCCTACATAAAAACTTACAATATTTGGCGGCCCTACACACTCACGATATTTCAGTGGCGACCCTACACAAGAACTTTTGGCAATCGTACAAAATCTTATATTATAAGAACGAGATCCATTCACAGTTCATAGTTCACACACTGATCGCTCTATCTCTAGAACCACAA